>NC_133388.1:129207921-129514092 GCF_047511655.1 Castor canadensis
GAGATCACCAAGATCTCCTGCTGCGATGGGTACCATATTCCTTTTTGAGGGAACACCAACATAGTCCAAGGCAGCAAACATGACCGTGCTGCGGCAACGATCACAGAGGTTTTCATCCTCTCAAACTCACCGCGAACCTCCTCTTCTGACGATCACCACTCGTCTCTTCCAGCAATCACTGGGATTCTCCACCAGCACTTACCGACATCCCCCTCCTTCTTGTGTAAGAAGATCTTCCAACTACGGCATTTACCACGATGCCACGTCTCCACACTCACCAGGATACTTCTCCACAAGGGATCTCCAAAATCTTCCTCCTCCTTTGAAAACTTGTTGCACACCCTCAAGCTTCCATACGATCCTCCTCTTTGATCGACCACCATGATCATCGTCTTCAAATTGCCACCACGATCCTCCATCGCCAGGGATCACCAATTATTCGCACTCCAGCATCTCAATGATCCTCCTCCTGCAGCCATCCCACGCACTGCATGCTCCCGCGATCAACAACATCCTCCTTCTCAAGCAACCAACACGACTCTCCCAAAAATAAGCTCCCACGATACTCCTCTGCAAAGTGACCGCGATCCTCCTCTTTAAGATCCCCAACGATACTCCTCCTCCAATGGACACGCAACCAGAATCCTGTCACCGGACCACGATCCTCTCCCTCCTGTGATACCCAAGGTCATCCACCTCCGGTGATCAACCCCGAATCTATTCCTCCACACCTTGGCACGATGATGCTCTGCTAGCGGTAGCCAGGACCTGTCTCCTCCACCAATCCGGATGGTCCAGTGTTCCAAGGATCCCCACGACTTTCCAATCCCCGGATCCCCGAGATCCACCTCAAGTGGTGGACAGGACCGCTCTCACCCGGAGACTAGCAACACCGACAGACTCCTTCTCCAGTGATCAGCATGATGCTCCCTCCTCCAACAGTGGCCACGGTCCTGCTCCTGCCAGGATTCCCAAGTATCTCCTACAGCAGTCACCATGACCCTCCATCTGCTGGGACACAAGGATCTTCCACTTCCATCAGTTACCAGGATCACCCTGCTACAAAGGTCAGCATCTTCCTCCTCCTTCTCCAGCCATTACATGATCCCCTTCTTCCAGCAATCACTATGATCCTCCTAATCCGAAAATATGCACCATCCTCCTCCTGGAACAGTCACCAAGATACTCCTGGTCTGACGTTCAGTCAGATCCTCGTCTTCCCATAACACCACCATGTTCCTCTTTCAGAAATCCCTGGGATCCTGCAACCAACGAGCTCCAAGTGTACTCCTCCTGAAAGAAACACTAAGATATTCATTCTGCCATGATCATCGTGCTTCTCCTCCAGCAGGGCTCCTCATGGTCCCCCTCCACCCCACTCCAGGGATCCCCCGCTCCACAATTCAGCTGTAACCAGCACCATGTACCTGTGCCAGCCATCACAGATATCTTCTTCCAGCGATCACCAAAACTTCCTCCTCCACATTTGAACATGTTCCTCTTCCTCTCCACTCATAACTACTGAACTGTTCAGTCACTGAAAGAATCACCAAGGTGTCCTTCCTGGAACCACAGCGATACTCCTCTCAAGCATGCACCATGATCCTCATACTTATGCAATCACCACGATCCCGATCCTACAGAGACCACCGAGATCTTCCGCTCGTACCCATCACCAGCATCTCCACACAGAAACGCCGATCCTACTCCTCCTGCAGTAAACGGCAAGATCCTGATCCTCCCCCGATCGGCACGATCCTCCTACTGAAGGCAAAACTGTGATCATTCTCCTCCAAGGACCAGCATGATACTCCTCCTCCCATGCTTACCACGTATCTCCACAATAGCCTCTCTGCGCAGGTCAACAAGATCCGCAGATCCAAGGACCGCTGTTTTACGTTCCCAGGGAACACCACGATATTCCAAAGACAAGAATCGTGATCTTGACACTCCATGGAACATGACGATTCTCATACCCCAAAATGGACCACATTCCTCCTCCTCCTCCTCCGGTGATCAACACGCATCTCCTCAAGCAATCACCACGATCCTCTCCTGGCAATCAGCAAGATCCTCCTACTTCAGGGGTCAGGAGTTCTTCCAGAAATAACATTCACCACGATCCTGCATCTCCAGTGAGGCCCACAGATTTCTGCACAAGTCAGCACCGCCATCTTCCTTCTTCCATGAACGCCACCATCCACCTCCTCAAGTTTACCATGATCCTCCTCTTTGAGCCACCACCGTAATCATCCTCTTAAAAGTACCACCACCGTTCTCCTTCTCCAGGGATCCACCGCTTTCTCAGCCTCCAGCATCCAAACAGTCCTCCGCTTGCAGCCATGTCTCAGCTCTTTATCTTCCAGTGATCCAGAAGTCCCTCCTTCTCAAACCTTCAGTGCACAAGTCCTCCTACCAATACTCTCCAGTGATACTCCTCCTCCAGAACACCGTGATCCTCTTCTCCAAGGATCCGCCTCCAATGGCACCACGATCAGAAAACGCGCTGCATCGCCATGATCTCTGGCCTTCCGACATCCCCAAGATCTTCCTCCTCCCAATATCTCCACCAGTCAACTCTTTCACACATCAGCAAGATGATAAGCCACTGAGGGTCTCCCACATATACCTCCTCCAGCATCACCACGTGGATACGTCTACCAGCGATCACTTCCATGCTCGTGCTGCTCTTCCAAGGACGACTAGACCAACAGCAAGTGATCAACACGATCGCCCTCAACTGGCCATCACCAACAACTTCCTTCTCCTCCAGTCATTGCCACGTTGCTCCTCCTGTGATAAGGGCCATGCATGAACCTCATCCTGCAAGGATTCCAGGTGTCTCCTTCAACCATCACCACCATCCTCATTCGGCAGAAACACCATGATCATCCACTTCCAACAATAGCCGGGGGCATCCTCTGTAAAGGCCAGCAATCATCGCTGTCCTCCAGAGATCACCTTGTCCCCTTCTTCCAGCAATCACTATGGACGTCACAATCCGTTCATCTCAATTACCATCCTCCTGGAGCACTCAACGACATGCTCCATTTGGACGACACTGTGATCCTCGTCCTCCAGTACCATCCCCATCTGCATTCTCCCGAGCGCTTCGGGATCCTCCAAGTGAACAGGGTCATGATCGTCTTGCTGCCACACACACCAAGGTATTCAGCCTGCAAAGCCAATGAAAAATCTTCTCCGTCGGGGCTCATGAAGATCCTCCCCGTTTCAGCCACCACCACCATAAGCCACGTGCAAGCAGCAACACATACCTGTGCCAGTCATCAAGCAGGGCCTTCCTCTGGCGACCAAGAGTTTCACCCTCCGGTGTTCAACAGAATCCTCTTCTTCCAGTAATCACCACGGTCCTCCTCTTCAAACATTTACCAAGTTCTCCCTCACTCGAGCATCACCGGGATACTTCTGAAGCAGTCCTCATGTTCCTCATCGTTCTGCAATTACTATCATCCTGTCCTCCACAGGTCCCCACTGTCTTTTGCTTTGAGCCTTCACCAAGATACTCGCCTTTGAATCATCACCAGGATCTCCAAACGGGAAACTCCAATTCTGCTCCTCTTGCCAAGCAACTCCAGGAACTCAATGTGCAAAGATGACCATGCTGCTCCTCCTGAAAAGATCGTTCTCCTCCAACACCAGCACGATACTCCAACTCCAATCCTAAGCGCGAGCCTCATCCTCCATACGCCTCCACGATATTCCTTATGTGGAGATCACCAAGATCTCCTGCTGCGATGGGTACCATATTCCTTTTTGAGGGAACACCAACATAGTCCAAGGCAGCAAACATGACCGTGCTGCGGCAACGATCACAGAGGTTTTCATCCTCTCAAACTCACCGCGAACCTCCTCTTCTGACGATCACCACTCGTCTCTTCCAGCAATCACTGGGATTCTCCACCAGCACTTACCGACATCCCCCTCCTTCTTGTGTAAGAAGATCTTCCAACTACGGCATTTACCACGATGCCACGTCTCCACACTCACCAGGATACTTCTCCACAAGGGATCTCCAAAATCTTCCTCCTCCTTTGAAAACTTGTTGCACACCCTCAAGCTTCCATACGATCCTCCTCTTTGATCGACCACCATGATCATCGTCTTCAAATTGCCACCACGATCCTCCATCGCCAGGGATCACCAAATTATTCGCACTCCAGCATCTCAATGATCCTCCTCCTGCAGCCATCCCACGCACTGCATGCTCCCGCGATCAACAACATCCTCCTTCTCAAGCAACCAACACGACTCTCCCAAAAATAAGCTCCCACGATACTCCTCTGCAAAGTGACCGCGATCCTCCTCTTTAAGATCCCCAACGATACTCCTCCTCCAATGGACACGCAACCAGAATCCTGTCACCGGACCACGATCCTCTCCCTCCTGTGATACCCAAGGTCATCCACCTCCGGTGATCAACCCCGAATCTATTCCTCCACACCTTGGCACGATGATGCTCTGCTAGCGGTAGCCAGGACCTGTCTCCTCCACCAATCCGGATGGTCCAGTGTTCCAAGGATCCCCACGACTTTCCAATCCCCGGATCCCCGAGATCCACCTCAAGTGGTGGACAGGACCGCTCTCACCCGGAGACTAGCAACACCGACAGACTCCTTCTCCAGTGATCAGCATGATGCTCCTCCTCCAACAGTGGCCACGGTCCTGCTCCTGCCAGGATTCCCAAGTATCTCCTACAGCAGTCACCATGACCCTCCATCTGCTGGGACACAAGGATCTTCCACTTCCATCAGTTACCAGGATCACCCTGCTACAAAGGTCAGCATCTTCCTCCTCCTTCTCCAGCCATTACATGATCCCCTTCTTCCAGCAATCACTATGATCCTCCTAATCCGAAAATATGCACCATCCTCCTCCTGGAACAGTCACCAAGATACTCCTGGTCTGACGTTCAGTCAGATCCTCGTCTTCCCATAACACCACCATGTTCCTCTTTCAGAAATCCCTGGGATCCTGCAACCAACGAGCTCCAAGTGTACTCCTCCTGAAAGAAACACTAAGATATTCATTCTGCCATGATCATCGTGCTTCTCCTCCAGCAGGGCTCCTCATGGTCCCCCTCCACCCCACTCCAGGGATCCCCCCGCTCCACAATTCAGCTGTAACCAGCACCATGTACCTGTGCCAGCCATCACAGATATCTTCTTCCAGCGATCACCAAAACTTCCTCCTCCACATTTGAACATGTTCCTCTTCCTCCACTCATAACTACTGAACTGTTCAGTCACTGAAAGAATCACCAAGGTGTCCTTCCTGGAACCACAGCGATACTCCTCTCAAGCATGCACCATGATCCTCATACTTATGCAATCACCACGATCCCGATCCTACAGAGACCACCGAGATCTTCCGCTCGTACCCATCACCAGCATCTCCACACAGAAACGCCGATCCTACTCCTCCTGCAGTAAACGGCAAGATCCTGATCCTCCCCCGATCGGCACGATCCTCCTACTGAAGGCAAAACTGTGATCATTCTCCTCCAAGGACCAGCATGATACTCCTCCTCCCATGCTTACCACGTATCTCCACAATAGCCTCTCTGCGCAGGTCAACAAGATCCGCAGATCCAAGGACCGCTGTTTTACGTTCCCAGGGAACACCACGATATTCCAAAGACAAGAATCGTGATCTTGACACTCCATGGAACATGACGATTCTCATACCCCAAAATGGACCACATTCCTCCTCCTCCTCCTCCGGTGATCAACACGCATCTCCTCAAGCAATCACCACGATCCTCTCCTGGCAATCAGCAAGATCCTCCTACTTCAGGGGTCAGGAGTTCTTCCAGAAATAACATTCACCACGATCCTGCATCTCCAGTGAGGCCCACAGATTTCTGCACAAGTCAGCACCGCCATCTTCCTTCTTCCATGAACGCCACCATCCACCTCCTCAAGTTTACCATGATCCTCCTCTTTGAGCCACCACCGTAATCATCCTCTTAAAAGTACCACCACCGTTCTCCTTCTCCAGGGATCCACCGCTTTCTCAGCCTCCAGCATCCAAACAGTCCTCCGCTTGCAGCCATGTCTCAGCTCTTTATCTTCCAGTGATCCAGAAGTCCCTCCTTCTCAAACCTTCAGTGCACAAGTCCTCCTACCAATACTCTCCAGTGATACTCCTCCTCCAGAACACCGTGATCCTCTTCTCCAAGGATCCGCCTCCAATGGCACCACGATCAGAAAACGCGCTGCATCGCCATGATCTCTGGCCTTCCGACATCCCCAAGATCTTCCTCCTCCCAATATCTCCACCAGTCAACTCTTTCACACATCAGCAAGATGATAAGCCACTGAGGGTCTCCCACATATACCTCCTCCAGCATCACCACGTGGATACGTCTACCAGCGATCACTTCCATGCTCGTGCTGCTCTTCCAAGGACGACTAGACCAACAGCAAGTGATCAACACGATCGCCCTCAACTGGCCATCACCAACAACTTCCTTCTCCTCCAGTCATTGCCACGTTGCTCCTCCTGTGATAAGGGCCATGCATGAACCTCATCCTGCAAGGATTCCAGGTGTCTCCTTCAACCATCACCACCATCCTCATTCGGCAGAAACACCATGATCATCCACTTCCAACAATAGCCGGGGGCATCCTCTGTAAAGGCCAGCAATCATCGCTGTCCTCCAGAGATCACCTTGTCCCCTTCTTCCAGCAATCACTATGGACGTCACAATCCGTTCATCTCAATTACCATCCTCCTGGAGCACTCAACGACATGCTCCATTTGGACGACACTGTGATCCTCGTCCTCCAGTACCATCCCCATCTGCATTCTCCCGAGCGCTTCGGGATCCTCCAAGTGAACAGGGTCATGATCGTCTTGCTGCCACACACACCAAGGTATTCAGCCTGCAAAGCCAATGAAAAATCTTCTCCGTCGGGGCTCATGAAGATCCTCCCCGTTTCAGCCACCACCACCATAAGCCACGTGCAAGCAGCAACACATACCTGTGCCAGTCATCAAGCAGGGCCTTCCTCTGGCGACCAAGAGTTTCACCCTCCGGTGTTCAACAGAATCCTCTTCTTCCAGTAATCACCACGGTCCTCCTCTTCAAACATTTACCAAGTTCTCCCTCACTCGAGCATCACCGGGATACTTCTGAAGCAGTCCTCATGTTCCTCATCGTTCTGCAATTACTATCATCCTGTCCTCCACAGGTCCCCACTGTCTTTTGCTTTGAGCCTTCACCAAGATACTCGCCTTTGAATCATCACCAGGATCTCCAAACGGGAAACTCCAATTCTGCTCCTCTTGCCAAGCAACTCCAGGAACTCAATGTGCAAAGATGACCATGCTGCTCCTCCTGAAAAGATCGTTCTCCTCCAACACCAGCACGATACTCCAACTCCAATCCTAAGCGCGAGCCTCATCCTCCATACGCCTCCACGATATTCCTTATGTGGAGATCACCAAGATCTCCTGCTGCGATGGGTACCATATTCCTTTTTGAGGGAACACCAACATAGTCCAAGGCAGCAAACATGACCGTGCTGCGGCAACGATCACAGAGGTTTTCATCCTCTCAAACTCACCGCGAACCTCCTCTTCTGACGATCACCACTCGTCTCTTCCAGCAATCACTGGGATTCTCCACCAGCACTTACCGACATCCCCCTCCTTCTTGTGTAAGAAGATCTTCCAACTACGGCATTTACCACGATGCCACGTCTCCACACTCACCAGGATACTTCTCCACAAGGGATCTCCAAAATCTTCCTCCTCCTTTGAAAACTTGTTGCACACCCTCAAGCTTCCATACGATCCTCCTCTTTGATCGACCACCATGATCATCGTCTTCAAATTGCCACCACGATCCTCCATCGCCAGGGATCACCAAATTATTCGCACTCCAGCATCTCAATGATCCTCCTCCTGCAGCCATCCCACGCACTGCATGCTCCCGCGATCAACAACATCCTCCTTCTCAAGCAACCAACACGACTCTCCCAAAAATAAGCTCCCACGATACTCCTCTGCAAAGTGACCGCGATCCTCCTCTTTAAGATCCCCAACGATACTCCTCCTCCAATGGACACGCAACCAGAATCCTGTCACCGGACCACGATCCTCTCCCTCCTGTGATACCCAAGGTCATCCACCTCCGGTGATCAACCCCGAATCTATTCCTCCACACCTTGGCACGATGATGCTCTGCTAGCGGTAGCCAGGACCTGTCTCCTCCACCAATCCGGATGGTCCAGTGTTCCAAGGATCCCCACGACTTTCCAATCCCCGGATCCCCGAGATCCACCTCAAGTGGTGGACAGGACCGCTCTCACCCGGAGACTAGCAACACCGACAGACTCCTTCTCCAGTGATCAGCATGATGCTCCTCCTCCAACAGTGGCCACGGTCCTGCTCCTGCCAGGATTCCCAAGTATCTCCTACAGCAGTCACCATGACCCTCCATCTGCTGGGACACAAGGATCTTCCACTTCCATCAGTTACCAGGATCACCCTGCTACAAAGGTCAGCATCTTCCTCCTCCTTCTCCAGCCATTACATGATCCCCTTCTTCCAGCAATCACTATGATCCTCCTAATCCGAAAATATGCACCATCCTCCTCCTGGAACAGTCACCAAGATACTCCTGGTCTGACGTTCAGTCAGATCCTCGTCTTCCCATAACACCACCATGTTCCTCTTTCAGAAATCCCTGGGATCCTGCAACCAACGAGCTCCAAGTGTACTCCTCCTGAAAGAAACACTAAGATATTCATTCTGCCATGATCATCGTGCTTCTCCTCCAGCAGGGCTCCTCATGGTCCCCCTCCACCCCACTCCAGGGATCCCCCCGCTCCACAATTCAGCTGTAACCAGCACCATGTACCTGTGCCAGCCATCACAGATATCTTCTTCCAGCGATCACCAAAACTTCCTCCTCCACATTTGAACATGTTCCTCTTCCTCCACTCATAACTACTGAACTGTTCAGTCACTGAAAGAATCACCAAGGTGTCCTTCCTGGAACCACAGCGATACTCCTCTCAAGCATGCACCATGATCCTCATACTTATGCAATCACCACGATCCCGATCCTACAGAGACCACCGAGATCTTCCGCTCGTACCCATCACCAGCATCTCCACACAGAAACGCCGATCCTACTCCTCCTGCAGTAAACGGCAAGATCCTGATCCTCCCCCGATCGGCACGATCCTCCTACTGAAGGCAAAACTGTGATCATTCTCCTCCAAGGACCAGCATGATACTCCTCCTCCCATGCTTACCACGTATCTCCACAATAGCCTCTCTGCGCAGGTCAACAAGATCCGCAGATCCAAGGACCGCTGTTTTACGTTCCCAGGGAACACCACGATATTCCAAAGACAAGAATCGTGATCTTGACACTCCATGGAACATGACGATTCTCATACCCCAAAATGGACCACATTCCTCCTCCTCCTCCTCCGGTGATCAACACGCATCTCCTCAAGCAATCACCACGATCCTCTCCTGGCAATCAGCAAGATCCTCCTACTTCAGGGGTCAGGAGTTCTTCCAGAAATAACATTCACCACGATCCTGCATCTCCAGTGAGGCCCACAGATTTCTGCACAAGTCAGCACCGCCATCTTCCTTCTTCCATGAACGCCACCATCCACCTCCTCAAGTTTACCATGATCCTCCTCTTTGAGCCACCACCGTAATCATCCTCTTAAAAGTACCACCACCGTTCTCCTTCTCCAGGGATCCACCGCTTTCTCAGCCTCCAGCATCCAAACAGTCCTCCGCTTGCAGCCATGTCTCAGCTCTTTATCTTCCAGTGATCCAGAAGTCCCTCCTTCTCAAACCTTCAGTGCACAAGTCCTCCTACCAATACTCTCCAGTGATACTCCTCCTCCAGAACACCGTGATCCTCTTCTCCAAGGATCCGCCTCCAATGGCACCACGATCAGAAAACGCGCTGCATCGCCATGATCTCTGGCCTTCCGACATCCCCAAGATCTTCCTCCTCCCAATATCTCCACCAGTCAACTCTTTCACACATCAGCAAGATGATAAGCCACTGAGGGTCTCCCACATATACCTCCTCCAGCATCACCACGTGGATACGTCTACCAGCGATCACTTCCATGCTCGTGCTGCTCTTCCAAGGACGACTAGACCAACAGCAAGTGATCAACACGATCGCCCTCAACTGGCCATCACCAACAACTTCCTTCTCCTCCAGTCATTGCCACGTTGCTCCTCCTGTGATAAGGGCCATGCATGAACCTCATCCTGCAAGGATTCCAGGTGTCTCCTTCAACCATCACCACCATCCTCATTCGGCAGAAACACCATGATCATCCACTTCCAACAATAGCCGGGGGCATCCTCTGTAAAGGCCAGCAATCATCGCTGTCCTCCAGAGATCACCTTGTCCCCTTCTTCCAGCAATCACTATGGACGTCACAATCCGTTCATCTCAATTACCATCCTCCTGGAGCACTCAACGACATGCTCCATTTGGACGACACTGTGATCCTCGTCCTCCAGTACCATCCCCATCTGCATTCTCCCGAGCGCTTCGGGATCCTCCAAGTGAACAGGGTCATGATCGTCTTGCTGCCACACACACCAAGGTATTCAGCCTGCAAAGCCAATGAAAAATCTTCTCCGTCGGGGCTCATGAAGATCCTCCCCGTTTCAGCCACCACCACCATAAGCCACGTGCAAGCAGCAACACATACCTGTGCCAGTCATCAAGCAGGGCCTTCCTCTGGCGACCAAGAGTTTCACCCTCCGGTGTTCAACAGAATCCTCTTCTTCCAGTAATCACCACGGTCCTCCTCTTCAAACATTTACCAAGTTCTCCCTCACTCGAGCATCACCGGGATACTTCTGAAGCAGTCCTCATGTTCCTCATCGTTCTGCAATTACTATCATCCTGTCCTCCACAGGTCCCCACTGTCTTTTGCTTTGAGCCTTCACCAAGATACTCGCCTTTGAATCATCACCAGGATCTCCAAACGGGAAACTCCAATTCTGCTCCTCTTGCCAAGCAACTCCAGGAACTCAATGTGCAAAGATGACCATGCTGCTCCTCCTGAAAAGATCGTTCTCCTCCAACACCAGCACGATACTCCAACTCCAATCCTAAGCGCGAGCCTCATCCTCCATACGCCTCCACGATATTCCTTATGTGGAGATCACCAAGATCTCCTGCTGCGATGGGTACCATATTCCTTTTTGAGGGAACACCAACATAGTCCAAGGCAGCAAACATGACCGTGCTGCGGCAACGATCACAGAGGTTTTCATCCTCTCAAACTCACCGCGAACCTCCTCTTCTGACGATCACCACTCGTCTCTTCCAGCAATCACTGGGATTCTCCACCAGCACTTACCGACATCCCCCTCCTTCTTGTGTAAGAAGATCTTCCAACTACGGCATTTACCACGATGCCACGTCTCCACACTCACCAGGATACTTCTCCACAAGGGATCTCCAAAATCTTCCTCCTCCTTTGAAAACTTGTTGCACACCCTCAAGCTTCCATACGATCCTCCTCTTTGATCGACCACCATGATCATCGTCTTCAAATTGCCACCACGATCCTCCATCGCCAGGGATCACCAAATTATTCGCACTCCAGCATCTCAATGATCCTCCTCCTGCAGCCATCCCACGCACTGCATGCTCCCGCGATCAACAACATCCTCCTTCTCAAGCAACCAACACGACTCTCCCAAAAATAAGCTCCCACGATACTCCTCTGCAAAGTGACCGCGATCCTCCTCTTTAAGATCCCCAACGATACTCCTCCTCCAATGGACACGCAACCAGAATCCTGTCACCGGACCACGATCCTCTCCCTCCTGTGATACCCAAGGTCATCCACCTCCGGTGATCAACCCCGAATCTATTCCTCCACACCTTGGCACGATGATGCTCTGCTAGCGGTAGCCAGGACCTGTCTCCTCCACCAATCCGGATGGTCCAGTGTTCCAAGGATCCCCACGACTTTCCAATCCCCGGATCCCCGAGATCCACCTCAAGTGGTGGACAGGACCGCTCTCACCCGGAGACTAGCAACACCGACAGACTCCTTCTCCAGTGATCAGCATGATGCTCCTCCTCCAACAGTGGCCACGGTCCTGCTCCTGCCAGGATTCCCAAGTATCTCCTACAGCAGTCACCATGACCCTCCATCTGCTGGGACACAAGGATCTTCCACTTCCATCAGTTACCAGGATCACCCTGCTACAAAGGTCAGCATCTTCCTCCTCCTTCTCCAGCCATTACATGATCCCCTTCTTCCAGCAATCACTATGATCCTCCTAATCCGAAAATATGCACCATCCTCCTCCTGGAACAGTCACCAAGATACTCCTGGTCTGACGTTCAGTCAGATCCTCATCTTCCCATAACACCACCATGTTCCTCTTTCAGAAATCCCTGGGATCCTGCAACCAACGAGCTCCAAGTGTACTCCTCCTGAAAGAAACACTAAGATATTCATTCTGCCATGATCATCGTGCTTCTCCTCCAGCAGGGCTCCTCATGGTCCCCCTCCACCCCACTCCAGGGATCCCCCCGCTCCACAATTCAGCTGTAACCAGCACCATGTACCTGTGCCAGCCATCACAGATATCTTCTTCCAGCGATCACCAAAACTTCCTCCTCCACATTTGAACATGTTCCTCTTCCTCCACTCATAACTACTGAACTGTTCAGTCACTGAAAGAATCACCAAGGTGTCCTTCCTGGAACCACAGCGATACTCCTCTCAAGCATGCACCATGATCCTCATACTTATGCAATCACCACGATCCCGATCCTACAGAGACCACCGAGATCTTCCGCTCGTACCCATCACCAGCATCTCCACACAGAAACGCCGATCCTACTCCTCCTGCAGTAAACGGCAAGATCCTGATCCTCCCCCGATCGGCACGATCCTCCTACTGAAGGCAAAACTGTGATCATTCTCCTCCAAGGACCAGCATGATACTCCTCCTCCCATGCTTACCACGTATCTCCACAATAGCCTCTCTGCGCAGGTCAACAAGATCCGCAGATCCAAGGACCGCTGTTTTACGTTCCCAGGGAACACCACGATATTCCAAAGACAAGAATCGTGATCTTGACACTCCATGGAACATGACGATTCTCATACCCCAAAATGGACCACATTCCTCCTCCTCCTCCTCCGGTGATCAACACGCATCTCCTCAAGCAATCACCACGATCCTCTCCTGGCAATCAGCAAGATCCTCCTACTTCAGGGGTCAGGAGTTCTTCCAGAAATAACATTCACCACGATCCTGCATCTCCAGTGAGGCCCACAGATTTCTGCACAAGTCAGCACCGCCATCTTCCTTCTTCCATGAACGCCACCATCCACCTCCTCAAGTTTACCATGATCCTCCTCTTTGAGCCACCACCGTAATCATCCTCTTAAAAGTACCACCACCGTTCTCCTTCTCCAGGGATCCACCGCTTTCTCAGCCTCCAGCATCCAAACAGTCCTCCGCTTGCAGCCATGTCTCAGCTCTTTATCTTCCAGTGATCCAGAAGTCCCTCCTTCTCAAACCTTCAGTGCACAAGTCCTCCTACCAATACTCTCCAGTGATACTCCTCCTCCAGAACACCGTGATCCTCTTCTCCAAGGATCCGCCTCCAATGGCACCACGATCAGAAAACGCGCTGCATCGCCATGATCTCTGGCCTTCCGACATCCCCAAGATCTTCCTCCTCCCAATATCTCCACCAGTCAACTCTTTCACACATCAGCAAGATGATAAGCCACTGAGGGTCTCCCACATATACCTCCTCCAGCATCACCACGTGGATACGTCTACCAGCGATCACTTCCATGCTCGTGCTGCTCTTCCAAGGACGACTAGACCAACAGCAAGTGATCAACACGATCGCCCTCAACTGGCCATCACCAACAACTTCCTTCTCCTCCAGTCATTGCCACGTTGCTCCTCCTGTGATAAGGGCCATGCATGAACCTCATCCTGCAAGGATTCCAGGTGTCTCCTTCAACCATCACCACCATCCTCATTCGGCAGAAACACCATGATCATCCACTTCCAACAATAGCCGGGGGCATCCTCTGTAAAGGCCAGCAATCATCGCTGTCCTCCAGAGATCACCTTGTCCCCTTCTTCCAGCAATCACTATGGACGTCACAATCCGTTCATCTCAATTACCATCCTCCTGGAGCACTCAACGACATGCTCCATTTGGACGACACTGTGATCCTCGTCCTCCAGTACCATCCCCATCTGCATTCTCCCGAGCGCTTCGGGATCCTCCAAGTGAACAGGGTCATGATCGTCTTGCTGCCACACACACCAAGGTATTCAGCCTGCAAAGCCAATGAAAAATCTTCTCCGTCGGGGCTCATGAAGATCCTCCCCGTTTCAGCCACCACCACCATAAGCCACGTGCAAGCAGCAACACATACCTGTGCCAGTCATCAAGCAGGGCCTTCCTCTGGCGACCAAGAGTTTCACCCTCCGGTGTTCAACAGAATCCTCTTCTTCCAGTAATCACCACGGTCCTCCTCTTCAAACATTTACCAAGTTCTCCCTCACTCGAGCATCACCGGGATACTTCTGAAGCAGTCCTCATGTTCCTCATCGTTCTGCAATTACTATCATCCTGTCCTCCACAGGTCCCCACTGTCTTTTGCTTTGAGCCTTCACCAAGATACTCGCCTTTGAATCATCACCAGGATCTCCAAACGGGAAACTCCAATTCTGCTCCTCTTGCCAAGCAACTCCAGGAACTCAATGTGCAAAGATGACCATGCTGCTCCTCCTGAAAAGATCGTTCTCCTCCAACACCAGCACGATACTCCAACTCCAATCCTAAGCGCGAGCCTCATCCTCCATACGCCTCCACGATATTCCTTATGTGGAGATCACCAAGATCTCCTGCTGCGATGGGTACCATATTCCTTTTTGAGGGAACACCAACATAGTCCAAGGCAGCAAACATGACCGTGCTGCGGCAACGATCACAGAGGTTTTCATCCTCTCAAACTCACCGCGAACCTCCTCTTCTGACGATCACCACTCGTCTCTTCCAGCAATCACTGGGATTCTCCACCAGCACTTACCGACATCCCCCTCCTTCTTGTGTAAGAAGATCTTCCAACTACGGCATTTACCACGATGCCACGTCTCCACACTCACCAGGATACTTCTCCACAAGGGATCTCCAAAATCTTCCTCCTCCTTTGAAAACTTGTTGCACACCCTCAAGCTTCCATACGATCCTCCTCTTTGATCGACCACCATGATCATCGTCTTCAAATTGCCACCACGATCCTCCATCGCCAGGGATCACCAAATTATTCGCACTCCAGCATCTCAATGATCCTCCTCCTGCAGCCATCCCACGCACTGCATGCTCCCGCGATCAACAACATCCTCCTTCTCAAGCAACCAACACGACTCTCCCAAAAATAAGCTCCCACGATACTCCTCTGCAAAGTGACCGCGATCCTCCTCTTTAAGATCCCCAACGATACTCCTCCTCCAATGGACACGCAACCAGAATCCTGTCACCGGACCACGATCCTCTCCCTCCTGTGATACCCAAGGTCATCCACCTCCGGTGATCAACCCCGAATCTATTCCTCCACACCTTGGCACGATGATGCTCTGCTAGCGGTAGCCAGGACCTGTCTCCTCCACCAATCCGGATGGTCCAGTGTTCCAAGGATCCCCACGACTTTCCAATCCCCGGATCCCCGAGATCCACCTCAAGTGGTGGACAGGACCGCTCTCACCCGGAGACTAGCAACACTGACAGACTCCTTCTCCAGTGATCAGCATGATGCTCCTCCTCCAACAGTGGCCACGGTCCTGCTCCTGCCAGGATTCCCAAGTATCTCCTACAGCAGTCACCATGACCCTCCATCTGCTGGGACACAAGGATCTTCCACTTCCATCAGTTACCAGGATCACCCTGCTACAAAGGTCAGCATCTTCCTCCTCCTTCTCCAGCCATTACATGATCCCCTTCTTCCAGCAATCACTATGATCCTCCTAATCCGAAAATATGCACCATCCTCCTCCTGGAACAGTCACCAAGATACTCCTGGTCTGACGTTCAGTCAGATCCTCGTCTTCCCATAACACCACCATGTTCCTCTTTCAGAAATCCCTGGGATCCTGCAACCAACGAGCTCCAAGTGTACTCCTCCTGAAAGAAACACTAAGATATTCATTCTGCCATGATCATCGTGCTTCTCCTCCAGCAGGGCTCCTCATGGTCCCCCTCCACCCCACTCCAGGGATCCCCCCGCTCCACAATTCAGCTGTAACCAGCACCATGTACCTGTGCCAGCCATCACAGATATCTTCTTCCAGCGATCACCAAAACTTCCTCCTCCACATTTGAACATGTTCCTCTTCCTCCACTCATAACTACTGAACTGTTCAGTCACTGAAAGAATCACCAAGGTGTCCTTCCTGGAACCACAGCGATACTCCTCTCAAGCATGCACCATGATCCTCATACTTATGCAATCACCACGATCCCGATCCTACAGAGACCACCGAGATCTTCCGCTCGTACCCATCACCAGCATCTCCACACAGAAACGCCGATCCTACTCCTCCTGCAGTAAACGGCAAGATCCTGATCCTCCCCCGATCGGCACGATCCTCCTACTGAAGGCAAAACTGTGATCATTCTCCTCCAAGGACCAGCATGATACTCCTCCTCCCATGCTTACCACGTATCTCCACAATAGCCTCTCTGCGCAGGTCAACAAGATCCACAGATCCAAGGACCGCTGTTTTACGTTCCCAGGGAACACCACGATATTCCAAAGACAAGAATCGTGATCTTGACACTCCATGGAACATGACGATTCTCATACCCCAAAATGGACCACATTCCTCCTCCTCCTCCTCCGGTGATCAACACGCATCTCCTCAAGCAATCACCACGATCCTCTCCTGGCAATCAGCAAGATCCTCCTACTTCAGGGGTCAGGAGTTCTTCCAGAAATAACATTCACCACGATCCTGCATCTCCAGTGAGGCCCACAGATTTCTGCACAAGTCAGCACCGCCATCTTCCTTCTTCCATGAACGCCACCATCCACCTCCTCAAGTTTACCATGATCCTCCTCTTTGAGCCACCACCGTAATCATCCTCTTAAAAGTACCACCACCGTTCTCCTTCTCCAGGGATCCACCGCTTTCTCAGCCTCCAGCATCCAAACAGTCCTCCGCTTGCAGCCATGTCTCAGCTCTTTATCTTCCAGTGATCCAGAAGTCCCTCCTTCTCAAACCTTCAGTGCACAAGTCCTCCTACCAATACTCTCCAGTGATACTCCTCCTCCAGAACACCGTGATCCTCTTCTCCAAGGATCCGCCTCCAATGGCACCACGATCAGAAAACGCGCTGCATCGCCATGATCTCTGGCCTTCCGACATCCCCAAGATCTTCCTCCTCCCAATATCTCCACCAGTCAACTCTTTCACACATCAGCAAGATGATAAGCCACTGAGGGTCTCCCACATATACCTCCTCCAGCATCACCACGTGGATACGTCTACCAGCGATCACTTCCATGCTCGTGCTGCTCTTCCAAGGACGACTAGACCAACAGCAAGTGATCAACACGATCGCCCTCAACTGGCCATCACCAACAACTTCCTTCTCCTCCAGTCATTGCCACGTTGCTCCTCCTGTGATAAGGGCCATGCATGAACCTCATCCTGCAAGGATTCCAGGTGTCTCCTTCAACCATCACCACCATCCTCATTCGGCAGAAACACCATGATCATCCACTTCCAACAATAGCCGGGGGCATCCTCTGTAAAGGCCAGCAATCATCGCTGTCCTCCAGAGATCACCTTGTCCCCTTCTTCCAGCAATCACTATGGACGTCACAATCCGTTCATCTCAATTACCATCCTCCTGGAGCACTCAACGACATGCTCCATTTGGACGACACTGTGATCCTCGTCCTCCAGTACCATCCCCATCGGCATTCTCCCGAGCGCTTCGGGATCCTCCAAGTGAACAGGGTCATGATCGTCTTGCTGCCACACACACCAAGGTATTCAGCCTGCAAAGCCAATGAAAAATCTTCTCCGTCGGGGCTCATGAAGATCCTCCCCGTTTCAGCCACCACCACCATAAGCCACGTGCAAGCAGCAACACATACCTGTGCCAGTCATCAAGCAGGGCCTTCCTCTGGCGACCAAGAGTTTCACCCTCCGGTGTTCAACAGAATCCTCTTCTTCCAGTAATCACCACGGTCCTCCTCTTCAAACATTTACCAAGTTCTCCCTCACTCGAGCATCACCGGGATACTTCTGAAGCAGTCCTCATGTTCCTCATCGTTCTGCAATTACTATCATCCTGTCCTCCACAGGTCCCCACTGTCTTTTGCTTTGAGCCTTCACCAAGATACTCGCCTTTGAATCATCACCAGGATCTCCAAACGGGAAACTCCAATTCTGCTCCTCTTGCCAAGCAACTCCAGGAACTCAATGTGCAAAGATGACCATGCTGCTCCTCCTGAAAAGATCGTTCTCCTCCAACACCAGCACGATACTCCAACTCCAATCCTAAGCGCGAGCCTCATCCTCCATACGCCTCCACGATATTCCTTATGTGGAGATCACCAAGATCTCCTGCTGCGATGGGTACCATATTCCTTTTTGAGGGAACACCAACATAGTCCAAGGCAGCAAACATGACCGTGCTGCGGCAATGATCACAGAGGTTTTCATCCTCTCAAACTCACCGCGAACCTCCTCTTCTGACGATCACCACTCGTCTCTTCCAGCAATCACTGGGATTCTCCACCAGCACTTACCGACATCCCCCTCCTTCTTGTGTAAGAAGATCTTCCAACTACGGCATTTACCACGATGCCACGTCTCCACACTCACCAGGATACTTCTCCACAAGGGATCTCCAAAATCTTCCTCCTCCTTTGAAAACTTGTTGCACACCCTCAAGCTTCCATACGATCCTCCTCTTTGATCGACCACCATGATCATCGTCTTCAAATTGCCACCACGATCCTCCATCGCCAGGGATCACCAAATTATTCGCACTCCAGCATCTCAATGATCCTCCTCCTGCAGCCATCCCACGCACTGCATGCTCCCGCGATCAACAACATCCTCCTTCTCAAGCAACCAACACGACTCTCCCAAAAATAAGCTCCCACGATACTCCTCTGCAAAGTGACCGCGATCCTCCTCTTTAAGATCCCCAACGATACTCCTCCTCCAATGGACACGCAACCAGAATCCTGTCACCGGACCACGATCCTCTCCCTCCTGTGATACCCAAGGTCATCCACCTCCGGTGATCAACCCCGAATCTATTCCTCCACACCTTGGCACGATGATGCTCTGCTAGCGGTAGCCAGGACCTGTCTCCTCCACCAATCCGGATGGTCCAGTGTTCCAAGGATCCCCACGACTTTCCAATCCCCGGATCCCCGAGATCCACCTCAAGTGGTGGACAGGACCGCTCTCACCCGGAGACTAGCAACACCGACAGACTCCTTCTCCAGTGATCAGCATGATGCTCCTCCTCCAACAGTGGCCACGGTCCTGCTCCTGCCAGGATTCCCAAGTATCTCCTACAGCAGTCACCATGACCCTCCATCTGCTGGGACACAAGGATCTTCCACTTCCATCAGTTACCAGGATCACCCTGCTACAAAGGTCAGCATCTTCCTCCTCCTTCTCCAGCCATTACATGATCCCCTTCTTCCAGCAATCACTATGATCCTCCTAATCCGAAAATATGCACCATCCTCCTCCTGGAACAGTCACCAAGATACTCCTGGTCTGACGTTCAGTCAGATCCTCGTCTTCCCATAACACCACCATGTTCCTCTTTCAGAAATCCCTGGGATCCTGCAACCAACGAGCTCCAAGTGTACTCCTCCTGAAAGAAACACTAAGATATTCATTCTGCCATGATCATCGTGCTTCTCCTCCAGCAGGGCTCCTCATGGTCCCCCTCCACCCCACTCCAGGGATCCCCCCGCTCCACAATTCAGCTGTAACCAGCACCATGTACCTGTGCCAGCCATCACAGATATCTTCTTCCAGCGATCACCAAAACTTCCTCCTCCACATTTGAACATGTTCCTCTTCCTCCACTCATAACTACTGAACTGTTCAGTCACTGAAAGAATCACCAAGGTGTCCTTCCTGGAACCACAGCGATACTCCTCTCAAGCATGCACCATGATCCTCATACTTATGCAATCACCACGATCCCGATCCTACAGAGACCACCGAGATCTTCCGCTCGTACCCATCACCAGCATCTCCACACAGAAACGCCGATCCTACTCCTCCTGCAGTAAACGGCAAGATCCTGATCCTCCCCCGATCGGCACGATCCTCCTACTGAAGGCAAAACTGTGATCATTCTCCTCCAAGGACCAGCATGATACTCCTCCTCCCATGCTTACCACGTATCTCCACAATAGCCTCTCTGCGCAGGTCAACAAGATCCGCAGATCCAAGGACCGCTGTTTTACGTTCCCAGGGAACACCACGATATTCCAAAGACAAGAATCGTGATCTTGACACTCCATGGAACATGACGATTCTCATACCCCAAAATGGACCACATTCCTCCTCCTCCTCCTCCGGTGATCAACACGCATCTCCTCAAGCAATCACCACGATCCTCTCCTGGCAATCAGCAAGATCCTCCTACTTCAGGGGTCAGGAGTTCTTCCAGAAATAACATTCACCACGATCCTGCATCTCCAGTGAGGCCCACAGATTTCTGCACAAGTCAGCACCGCCATCTTCCTTCTTCCATGAACGCCACCATCCACCTCCTCAAGTTTACCATGATCCTCCTCTTTGAGCCACCACCGTAATCATCCTCTTAAAAGTACCACCACCGTTCTCCTTCTCCAGGGATCCACCGCTTTCTCAGCCTCCAGCATCCAAACAGTCCTCCGCTTGCAGCCATGTCTCAGCTCTTTATCTTCCAGTGATCCAGAAGTCCCTCCTTCTCAAACCTTCAGTGCACAAGTCCTCCTACCAATACTCTCCAGTGATACTCCTCCTCCAGAACACCGTGATCCTCTTCTCCAAGGATCCGCCTCCAATGGCACCACGATCAGAAAACGCGCTGCATCGCCATGATCTCTGGCCTTCCGACATCCCCAAGATCTTCCTCCTCCCAATATCTCCACCAGTCAACTCTTTCACACATCAGCAAGATGATAAGCCACTGAGGGTCTCCCACATATACCTCCTCCAGCATCACCACGTGGATACGTCTACCAGCGATCACTTCCATGCTCGTGCTGCTCTTCCAAGGACGACTAGACCAACAGCAAGTGATCAACACGATCGCCCTCAACTGGCCATCACCAACAACTTCCTTCTCCTCCAGTCATTGCCACGTTGCTCCTCCTGTGATAAGGGCCATGCATGAACCTCATCCTGCAAGGATTCCAGGTGTCTCCTTCAACCATCACCACCATCCTCATTCGGCAGAAACACCATGATCATCCACTTCCAACAATAGCCGGGGGCATCCTCTGTAAAGGCCAGCAATCATCGCTGTCCTCCAGAGATCACCTTGTCCCCTTCTTCCAGCAATCACTATGGACGTCACAATCCGTTCATCTCAATTACCATCCTCCTGGAGCACTCAACGACATGCTCCATTTGGACGACACTGTGATCCTCGTCCTCCAGTACCATCCCCATCTGCATTCTCCCGAGCGCTTCGGGATCCTCCAAGTGAACAGGGTCATGATCGTCTTGCTGCCACACACACCAAGGTATTCAGCCTGCAAAGCCAATGAAAAATCTTCTCCGTCGGGGCTCATGAAGATCCTCCCCGTTTCAGCCACCACCACCATAAGCCACGTGCAAGCAGCAACACATACCTGTGCCAGTCATCAAGCAGGGCCTTCCTCTGGCGACCAAGAGTTTCACCCTCCGGTGTTCAACAGAATCCTCTTCTTCCAGTAATCACCACGGTCCTCCTCTTCAAACATTTACCAAGTTCTCCCTCACTCGAGCATCACCGGGATACTTCTGAAGCAGTCCTCATGTTCCTCATCGTTCTGCAATTACTATCATCCTGTCCTCCACAGGTCCCCACTGTCTTTTGCTTTGAGCCTTCACCAAGATACTCGCCTTTGAATCATCAACAGGATCTCCAAACGGGAAACTCCAATTCTGCTCCTCTTGCCAAGCAACTCCAGGAACTCAATGTGCAAAGATGACCATGCTGCTCCTCCTGAAAAGATCGTTCTCCTCCAACACCAGCACGATACTCCAACTCCAATCCTAAGCGCGAGCCTCATCCTCCATACGCCTCTACGATATTCCTTATGTGGAGATCACCAAGATCTCCTGCTGCGATGGGTACCATATTCCTTTTTGAGGGAACACCAACATAGTCCAAGGCAGCAAACATGACCGTGCTGCGGCAACGATCACAGAGGTTTTCATCCTCTCAAACTCACCGCGAACCTCCTCTTCTGACGATCACCACTCGTCTCTTCCAGCAATCACTGGGATTCTCCACCAGCACTTACCGACATCCCCCTCCTTCTTGTGTAAGAAGATCTTCCAACTACGGCATTTACCACGATGCCACGTCTCCACACTCACCAGGATACTTCTCCACAAGGGATCTCCAAAATCTTCCTCCTCCTTTGAAAACTTGTTGCACACCCTCAAGCTTCCATACGATCCTCCTCTTTGATCGACCACCATGATCATCGTCTTCAAATTGCCACCACGATCCTCCATCGCCAGGGATCACCAAATTATTCGCACTCCAGCATCTCAATGATCCTCCTCCTGCAGCCATCCCACGCACTGCATGCTCCCGCGATCAACAACATCCTCCTTCTCAAGCAACCAACACGACTCTCCCAAAAATAAGCTACCACGATACTCCTCTGCAAAGTGACCGCGATCCTCCTCTTTAAGATCCCCAACGATACTCCTCCTCCAATGGACACGCAACCAGAATCCTGTCACCGGACCATGATCCTCTCCCTCCTGTGATACCCAAGGTCATCCACCTCCGGTGATCAACCCCGAATCTATTCCTCCACACCTTGGCACGATGATGCTCTGCTAGCGGTAGCCAGGACCTGTCTCCTCCACCAATCCGGATGGTCCAGTGTTCCAAGGATCCCCACGACTTTCCAATCCCCGGATCCCCGAGATCCACCTCAAGTGGTGGACAGGACCGCTCTCACCCGGAGACTAGCAACACCGACAGACTCCTTCTCCAGTGATCAGCATGATGCTCCTCCTCCAACAGTGGCCACGGTCCTGCTCCTGCCAGGATTCCCAAGTATCTCCTACAGCAGTCACCATGACCCTCCATCTGCTGGGACACAAGGATCTTCCACTTCCATCAGTTACCAGGATCACCCTGCTACAAAGGTCAGCATCTTCCTCCTCCTTCTCCAGCCATTACATGATCCCCTTCTTCCAGCAATCACTATGATCCTCCTAATCCGAAAATATGCACCATCCTCCTCCTGGAACAGTCACCAAGATACTCCTGGTCTGACGTTCAGTCAGATCCTCGTCTTCCCATAACACCACCGTGTTCCTCTTTCAGAAATCCCTGGGATCCTGCAACCAACGAGCTCCAAGTGTACTCCTCCTGAAAGAAACACTAAGATATTCATTCTGCCACGATGATCGTGCTTCTCCTCCAGCAGGGCTGCTCATGGTCCCCCTCCACCCCACTAAAGGGATCCCCCCGCTCCACAATTCAGCTGTAACCAGCACCATGTACCTGTGCCAGCCATCACAGATATCTTCTTCCAGCGATCACCAAAACTTCCTCCTCCACATTTGAACATGTTCCTCTTCCTCCACTCATAACTACTGAACTGTTCAGTCACTGAAAGAATCACCAAGGTGTCCTTCCTGGAACCACAGCGATACTCCTCTCAAGCATGCACCATGATCCTCATACTTATGCAATCACCACGATCCCGATCCTACAGAGACCACCGAGATCTTCCGCTCGTACCCATCACCAGCATCTCCACACAGAAACGCCGATCCTACTCCTCCTGCAGTAAACGGCAAGATCCTGATCCTCCCCCGATCGGCACGATCCTCCTACTGAAGGCAAAACTGTGATCATTCTCCTCCAAGGACCAGCATGATACTCCTCCTCCCATGCTTACCACGTATCTCCACAATAGCCTCTCTGCGCAGGTCAACAAGATCCGCAGATCCAAGGACCGCTGTTTTACGTTCCCAGGGAACACCACGATATTCCAAAGACAAGAATCGTGATCTTGACACTCCATGGAACATGACGATTCTCATACCCCAAAATGGACCACATTCCTCCTCCTCCTCCTCCGGTGATCAACACGCATCTCCTCAAGCAATCACCACGATCCTCTCCTGGCAATCAGCAAGATCCTCCTACTTCAGGGGTCAGGAGTTCTTCCAGAAATAACATTCACCACGATCCTGCATCTCCAGTGAGGCCCACAGATTTCTGCACAAGTCAGCACCGCCATCTTCCTTCTTCCATGAACGCCACCATCCACCTCCTCAAGTTTACCATGATCCTCCTCTTTGAGCCACCACCGTAATCATCCTCTTAAAAGTACCACCACCGTTCTCCTTCTCCAGGGATCCACCGCTTTCTCAGCCTCCAGCATCCAAACAGTCCTCCGCTTGCAGCCATGTCTCAGCTCTTTATCTTCCAGTGATCCAGAAGTCCCTCCTTCTCAAACCTTCAGTGCACAAGTCCTCCTACCAATACTCTCCAGTGATACTCCTCCTCCAGAACACCGTGATCCTCTTCTCCAAGGATCCGCCTCCAATGGCACCACGATCAGAAAACGCGCTGCATCGCCATGATCTCTGGCCTTCCGACATCCCCAAGATCTTCCTCCTCCCAATATCTCCACCAGTCAACTCTTTCACACATCAGCAAGATGATAAGCCACTGAGGGTCTCCCACATATACCTCCTCCAGCATCACCACGTGGATACGTCTACCAGCGATCACTTCCATGCTCGTGCTGCTCTTCCAAGGACGACTAGACCAACAGCAAGTGATCAACACGATCGCCCTCAACTGGCCATCACCAACAACTTCCTTCTCCTCCAGTCATTGCCACGTTGCTCCTCCTGTGATAAGGGCCATGCATGAACCTCATCCTGCAAGGATTCCAGGTGTCTCCTTCAACCATCACCACCATCCTCATTCGGCAGAAACACCATGATCATCCACTTCCAACAATAGCCGGGGGCATCCTCTGTAAAGGCCAGCAATCATCGCTGTCCTCCAGAGATCACCTTGTCCCCTTCTTCCAGCAATCACTATGGACGTCACAATCCGTTCATCTCAATTACCATCCTCCTGGAGCACTCAACGACATGCTCCATTTGGACGACACTGTGATCCTCGTCCTCCAGTACCATCCCCATCTGCATTCTCCCGAGCGCTTCGGGATCCTCCAAGTGAACAGGGCCATGATCGTCTTGCTGCCACACACACCAAGGTATTCAGCCTGCAAAGCCAATGAAAAATCTTCTCCGTCGGGGCTCATGAAGATCCTCCCCGTTTCAGCCACCACCACCATAAGCCACGTGCAAGCAGCAACACATACCTGTGCCAGTCATCAAGCAGGGCCTTCCTCTGGCGACCAAGAGTTTCACCCTCCGGTGTTCAACAGAATCCTCTTCTTCCAGTAATCACCACGGTCCTCCTCTTCAAACATTTACCAAGTTCTCCCTCACTCGAGCATCACCGGGATACTTCTGAAGCAGTCCTCATGTTCCTCATCGTTCTGCAATTACTATCATCCTGTCCTCCACAGGTCCCCACTGTCTTTTGCTTTGAGCCTTCACCAAGATACTCGCCTTTGAATCATCAACAGGATCTCCAAACGGGAAACTCCAATTCTGCTCCTCTTGCCAAGCAACTCCAGGAACTCAATGTGCAAAGATGACCATGCTGCTCCTCCTGAAAAGATCGTTCTCCTCCAACACCAGCACGATACTCCAACTCCAATCCTAAGCGCGAGCCTCATCCTCCATACGCCTCCACGATATTCCTTATGTGGAGATCACCAAGATCTCCTGCTGCGATGGGTACCATATTCCTTTTTGAGGGAACACCAACATAGTCCAAGGCAGCAAACATGACCGTGCTGCGGCAATGATCACAGAGGTTTTCATCCTCTCAAACTCACCGCGAACCTCCTCTTCTGACGATCACCACTCGTCTCTTCCAGCAATCACTGGGATTCTCCACCAGCACTTACCGACATCCCCCTCCTTCTTGTGTAAGAAGATCTTCCAACTACGGCATTTACCACGATGCCACGTCTCCACACTCACCAGGATACTTCTCCACAAGGGATCTCCAAAATCTTCCTCCTCCTTTGAAAACTTGTTGCACACCCTCAAGCTTCCATACGATCCTCCTCTTTGATCGACCACCATGATCATCGTCTTCAAATTGCCACCACGATCCTCCATCGCCAGGGATCACCAAATTATTCGCACTCCAGCATCTCAATGATCCTCCTCCTGCAGCCATCCCACGCACTGCATGCTCCCGCGATCAACAACATCCTCCTTCTCAAGCAACCAACACGACTCTCCCAAAAATAAGCTCCCACGATACTCCTCTGCAAAGTGACCGCGATCCTCCTCTTTAAGATCCCCAACGATACTCCTCCTCCAATGGACACGCAACCAGAATCCTGTCACCGGACCACGATCCTCTCCCTCCTGTGATACCCAAGGTCATCCACCTCCGGTGATCAACCCCGAATCTATTCCTCCACACCTTGGCACGATGATGCTCTGCTAGCGGTAGCCAGGACCTGTCTCCTCCACCAATCCGGATGGTCCAGTGTTCCAAGGATCCCCACGACTTTCCAATCCCCGGATCCCCGAGATCCACCTCAAGTGGTGGACAGGACCGCTCTCACCCGGAGACTAGCAACACCGACAGACTCCTTCTCCAGTGATCAGCATGATGCTCCTCCTCCAACAGTGGCCACGGTCCTGCTCCTGCCAGGATTCCCAAGTATCTCCTACAGCAGTCACCATGACCCTCCATCTGCTGGGACACAAGGATCTTCCACTTCCATCAGTTACCAGGATCACCCTGCTACAAAGGTCAGCATCTTCCTCCTCCTTCTCCAGCCATTACATGATCCCCTTCTTCCAGCAATCACTATGATCCTCCTAATCCGAAAATATGCACCATCCTCCTCCTGGAACAGTCACCAAGATACTCCTGGTCTGACGTTCAGTCAGATCCTCGTCTTCCCATAACACCACCGTGTTCCTCTTTCAGAAATCCCTGGGATCCTGCAACCAACGAGCTCCAAGTGTACTCCTCCTGAAAGAAACACTAAGATATTCATTCTGCCACGATCATCGTGCTTCTCCTCCAGCAGGGCTGCTCATGGTCCCCCTCCACCCCACTAAAGGGATCCCCCCGCTCCACAATTCAGCTGTAACCAGCACCATGTACCTGTGCCAGCCATCACAGATATCTTCTTCCAGCGATCACCAAAACTTCCTCCTCCACATTTGAACATGTTCCTCTTCCTCCACTCATAACTACTGAACTGTTCAGTCACTGAAAGAATCACCAAGGTGTCCTTCCTGGAACCACAGCGATACTCCTCTCAAGCATGCACCATGATCCTCATACTTATGCAATCACCACGATCCCGATCCTACAGAGACCACCGAGATCTTCCGCTCGTACCCATCACCAGCATCTCCACACAGAAACGCCGATCCTACTCCTCCTGCAGTAAACGGCAAGATCCTGATCCTCCCCCGATCGGCACGATCCTCCTACTGAAGGCAAAACTGTGATCATTCTCCTCCAAGGACCAGCATGATACTCCTCCTCCCATGCTTACCACGTATCTCCACAATAGCCTCTCTGCGCAGGTCAACAAGATCCGCAGATCCAAGGACCGCTGTTTTACGTTCCCAGGGAACACCACGATATTCCAAAGACAAGAATCGTGATCTTGACACTCCATGGAACATGACGATTCTCATACCCCAAAATGGACCACATTCCTCCTCCTCCTCCTCCGGTGATCAACACGCATCTCCTCAAGCAATCACCACGATCCTCTCCTGGCAATCAGCAAGATCCTCCTACTTCAGGGGTCAGGAGTTCTTCCAGAAATAACATTCACCACGATCCTGCATCTCCAGTGAGGCCCACAGATTTCTGCACAAGTCAGCACCGCCATCTTCCTTCTTCCATGAACGCCACCATCCACCTCCTCAAGTTTACCATGATCCTCCTCTTTGAGCCACCACCGTAATCATCCTCTTAAAAGTACCACCACCGTTCTCCTTCTCCAGGGATCCACCGCTTTCTCAGCCTCCAGCATCCAAACAGTCCTCCGCTTGCAGCCATGTCTCAGCTCTTTATCTTCCAGTGATCCAGAAGTCCCTCCTTCTCAAACCTTCAGTGCACAAGTCCTCCTACCAATACTCTCCAGTGATACTCCTCCTCCAGAACACCGTGATCCTCTTCTCCAAGGATCCGCCTCCAATGGCACCACGATCAGAAAACGCGCTGCATCGCCATGATCTCTGGCCTTCCGACATCCCCAAGATCTTCCTCCTCCCAATATCTCCACCAGTCAACTCTTTCACACATCAGCAAGATGATAAGCCACTGAGGGTCTCCCACATATACCTCCTCCAGCATCACCACGTGGATACGTCTACCAGCGATCACTTCCATGCTCGTGCTGCTCTTCCAAGGACGACTAGACCAACAGCAAGTGATCAACACGATCGCCCTCAACTGGCCATCACCAACAACTTCCTTCTCCTCCAGTCATTGCCACGTTGCTCCTCCTGTGATAAGGGCCATGCATGAACCTCATCCTGCAAGGATTCCAGGTGTCTCCTTCAACCATCACCACCATCCTCATTCGGCAGAAACACCATGATCATCCACTTCCAACAATAGCCGGGGGCATCCTCTGTAAAGGCCAGCAATCATCGCTGTCCTCCAGAGATCACCTTGTCCCCTTCTTCCAGCAATCACTATGGACGTCACAATCCGTTCATCTCAATTACCATCCTCCTGGAGCACTCAACGACATGCTCCATTTGGACGACACTGTGATCCTCGTCCTCCAGTACCATCCCCATCTGCATTCTCCCGAGCGCTTCGGGATCCTCCAAGTGAACAGGGTCATGATCGTCTTGCTGCCACACACACCAAGGTATTCAGCCTGCAAAGCCAATGAAAAATCTTCTCCGTCGGGGCTCATGAAGATCCTCCCCGTTTCAGCCACCACCACCATAAGCCACGTGCAAGCAGCAACACATACCTGTGCCAGTCATCAAGCAGGGCCTTCCTCTGGCGACCAAGAGTTTCACCCTCCGGTGTTCAACAGAATCCTCTTCTTCCAGTAATCACCACGGTCCTCCTCTTCAAACATTTACCAAGTTCTCCCTCACTCGAGCATCACCGGGATACTTCTGAAGCAGTCCTCATGTTCCTCATCGTTCTGCAATTACTATCATCCTGTCCTCCACAGGTCCCCACTGTCTTTTGCTTTGAGCCTTCACCAAGATACTCGCCTTTGAATCATCAACAGGATCTCCAAACGGGAAACTCCAATTCTGCTCCTCTTGCCAAGCAACTCCAGGAACTCAATGTGCAAAGATGACCATGCTGCTCCTCCTGAAAAGATCGTTCTCCTCCAACACCAGCACGATACTCCAACTCCAATCCTAAGCGCGAGCCTCATCCTCCATACGCCTCCACGATATTCCTTATGTGGAGATCACCAAGATCTCCTGCTGCGATGGGTACCATATTCCTTTTTGAGGGAACACCAACATAGTCCAAGGCAGCAAACATGACCGTGCTGCGGCAACGATCACAGAGGTTTTCATCCTCTCAAACTCACCGCGAACCTCCTCTTCTGACGATCACCACTCGTCTCTTCCAGCAATCACTGGGATTCTCCACCAGCACTTACCGACATCCCCCTCCTTCTTGTGTAAGAAGATCTTCCAACTACGGCATTTACCACGATGCCACGTCTCCACACTCACCAGGATACTTCTCCACAAGGGATCTCCAAAATCTTCCTCCTCCTTTGAAAACTTGTTGCACACCCTCAAGCTTCCATACGATCCTCCTCTTTGATCGACCACCATGATCATCGTCTTCAAATTGCCACCACGATCCTCCATCGCCAGGGATCACCAAATTATTCGCACTCCAGCATCTCAATGATCCTCCTCCTGCAGCCATCCCACGCACTGCATGCTCCCGCGATCAACAACATCCTCCTTCTCAAGCAACCAACACGACTCTCCCAAAAATAAGCTCCCACGATACTCCTCTGCAAAGTGACCGCGATCCTCCTCTTTAAGATCCCCAACGATACTCCTCCTCCAATGGACACGCAACCAGAATCCTGTCACCGGACCACGATCCTCTCCCTCCTGTGATACCCAAGGTCATCCACCTCCGGTGATCAACCCCGAATCTATTCCTCCACACCTTGGCACGATGATGCTCTGCTAGCGGTAGCCAGGACCTGTCTCCTCCACCAATCCGGATGGTCCAGTGTTCCAAGGATCCCCACGACTTTCCAATCCCCGGATCCCCGAGATCCACCTCAAGTGGTGGACAGGACCGCTCTCACCCGGAGACTAGCAACACCGACAGACTCCTTCTCCAGTGATCAGCATGATGCTCCTCCTCCAACAGTGGCCACGGTCCTGCTCCTGCCAGGATTCCCAAGTATCTCCTACAGCAGTCACCATGACCCTCCATCTGCTGGGACACAAGGATCTTCCACTTCCATCAGTTACCAGGATCACCCTGCTACAAAGGTCAGCATCTTCCTCCTCCTTCTCCAGCCATTACATGATCCCCTTCTTCCAGCAATCACTATGATCCTCCTAATCCGAAAATATGCACCATCCTCCTCCTGGAACAGTCACCAAGATACTCCTGGTCTGACGTTCAGTCAGATCCTCGTCTTCCCATAACACCACCGTGTTCCTCTTTCAGAAATCCCTGGGATCCTGCAACCAACGAGCTCCAAGTGTACTCCTCCTGAAAGAAACACTAAGATATTCATTCTGCCACGATCATCGTGCTTCTCCTCCAGCAGGGCTGCTCATGGTCCCCCTCCACCCCACTAAAGGGATCCCCCCGCTCCACAATTCAGCTGTAACCAGCACCATGTACCTGTGCCAGCCATCACAGATATCTTCTTCCAGCGATCACCAAAACTTCCTCCTCCACATTTGAACATGTTCCTCTTCCTCCACTCATAACTACTGAACTGTTCAGTCACTGAAAGAATCACCAAGGTGTCCTTCCTGGAACCACAGCGATACTCCTCTCAAGCATGCACCATGATCCTCATACTTATGCAATCACCACGATCCCGATCCTACAGAGACCACCGAGATCTTCCGCTCGTACCCATCACCAGCATCTCCACACAGAAACGCCGATCCTACTCCTCCTGCAGTAAACGGCAAGATCCTGATCCTCCCCCGATCGGCACGATCCTCCTACTGAAGGCAAAACTGTGATCATTCTCCTCCAAGGACCAGCATGATACTCCTCCTCCCATGCTTACCACGTATCTCCACAATAGCCTCTCTGCGCAGGTCAACAAGATCCGCAGATCCAAGGACCGCTGTTTTACGTTCCCAGGGAACACCACGATATTCCAAAGACAAGAATCGTGATCTTGACACTCCATGGAACATGACGATTCTCATACCCCAAAATGGACCACATTCCTCCTCCTCCTCCTCCGGTGATCAACACGCATCTCCTCAAGCAATCACCACGATCCTCTCCTGGCAATCAGCAAGATCCTCCTACTTCAGGGGTCAGGAGTTCTTCCAGAAATAACATTCACCACGATCCTGCATCTCCAGTGAGGCCCACAGATTTCTGCACAAGTCAGCACCGCCATCTTCCTTCTTCCATGAACGCCACCATCCACCTCCTCAAGTTTACCATGATCCTCCTCTTTGAGCCACCACCGTAATCATCCTCTTAAAAGTACCACCACCGTTCTCCTTCTCCAGGGATCCACCGCTTTCTCAGCCTCCAGCATCCAAACAGTCCTCCGCTTGCAGCCATGTCTCAGCTCTTTATCTTCCAGTGATCCAGAAGTCCCTCCTTCTCAAACCTTCAGTGCACAAGTCCTCCTACCAATACTCTCCAGTGATACTCCTCCTCCAGAACACCGTGATCCTCTTCTCCAAGGATCCGCCTCCAATGGCACCACGATCAGAAAACGCGCTGCATCGCCATGATCTCTGGCCTTCCGACATCCCCAAGATCTTCCTCCTCCCAATATCTCCACCAGTCAACTCTTTCACACATCAGCAAGATGATAAGCCACTGAGGGTCTCCCACATATACCTCCTCCAGCATCACCACGTGGATACGTCTACCAGCGATCACTTCCATGCTCGTGCTGCTCTTCCAAGGACGACTAGACCAACAGCAAGTGATCAACACGATCGCCCTCAACTGGCCATCACCAACAACTTCCTTCTCCTCCAGTCATTGCCACGTTGCTCCTCCTGTGATAAGGGCCATGCATGAACCTCATCCTGCAAGGATTCCAGGTGTCTCCTTCAACCATCACCACCATCCTCATTCGGCAGAAACACCATGATCATCCACTTCCAACAATAGCCGGGGGCATCCTCTGTAAAGGCCAGCAATCATCGCTGTCCTCCAGAGATCACCTTGTCCCCTTCTTCCAGCAATCACTATGGACGTCACAATCCGTTCATCTCAATTACCATCCTCCTGGAGCACTCAACGACATGCTCCATTTGGACGACACTGTGATCCTCGTCCTCCAGTACCATCCCCATCTGCATTCTCCCGAGCGCTTCGGGATCCTCCAAGTGAACAGGGTCATGATCGTCTTGCTGCCACACACACCAAGGTATTCAGCCTGCAAAGCCAATGAAAAATCTTCTCCGTCGGGGCTCATGAAGATCCTCCCCGTTTCAGCCACCACCACCATAAGCCACGTGCAAGCAGCAACACATACCTGTGCCAGTCATCAAGCAGGGCCTTCCTCTGGCGACCAAGAGTTTCACCCTCCGGTGTTCAACAGAATCCTCTTCTTCCAGTAATCACCACGGTCCTCCTCTTCAAACATTTACCAAGTTCTCCCTCACTCGAGCATCACCGGGATACTTCTGAAGCAGTCCTCATGTTCCTCATCGTTCTGCAATTACTATCATCCTGTCCTCCACAGGTCCCCACTGTCTTTTGCTTTGAGCCTTCACCAAGATACTCGCCTTTGAATCATCACCAGGATCTCCAAACGGGAAACTCCAATTCTGCTCCTCTTGCCAAGCAACTCCAGGAACTCAATGTGCAAAGATGACCATGCTGCTCCTCCTGAAAAGATCGTTCTCCTCCAACACAAGCACGATACTCCAACTCCAATCCTAAGCGCGAGCCTCATCCTCCATACGCCTCCACGATATTCCTTATGTGGAGATCACCAAGATCTCCTGCTGCGATGGGTACCATATTCCTTTTTGAGGGAACACCAACATAGTCCAAGGCAGCAAACATGACCGTGCTGCGGCAACGATCACAGAGGTTTTCATCCTCTCAAACTCACCGCGAACCTCCTCTTCTGACGATCACCACTCGTCTCTTCCAGCAATCACTGGGATTCTCCACCAGCACTTACCGACATCCCCCTCCTTCTTGTGTAAGAAGATCTTCCAACTACGGCATTTACCACGATGCCACGTCTCCACACTCACCAGGATACTTCTCCACAAGGGATCTCCAAAATCTTCCTCCTCCTTTGAAAACTTGTTGCACACCCTCAAGCTTCCATACGATCCTCCTCTTTGATCGACCACCATGATCATCGTCTTCAAATTGCCACCACGATCCTCCATCGCCAGGGATCACCAAATTATTCGCACTCCAGCATCTCAATGATCCTCCTCCTGCAGCCATCCCACGCACTGCATGCTCCCGCGATCAACAACATCCTCCTTCTCAAGCAACCAACACGACTCTCCCAAAAATAAGCTCCCACGATACTCCTCTGCAAAGTGACCGCGATCCTCCTCTTTAAGATCCCCAACGATACTCCTCCTCCAATGGACACGCAACCAGAATCCTGTCACCGGACCACGATCCTCTCCCTCCTGTGATACCCAAGGTCATCCACCTCCGGTGATCAACCCCGAATCTATTCCTCCACACCTTGGCACGATGATGCTCTGCTAGCGGTAGCCAGGACCTGTCTCCTCCACCAATCCGGATGGTCCAGTGTTCCAAGGATCCCCACGACTTTCCAATCCCCGGATCCCTGAGATCCACCTCAAGTGGTGGACAGGACCGCTCTCACCCGGAGACTAGCAACACCGACAGACTCCTTCTCCAGTGATCAGCATGATGCTCCTCCTCCAACAGTGGCCACGGTCCTGCTCCTGCCAGGATTCCCAAGTATCTCCTACAGCAGTCACCATGACCCTCCATCTGCTGGGACACAAGGATCTTCCACTTCCATCAGTTACCAGGATCACCCTGCTACAAAGGTCAGCATCTTCCTCCTCCTTCTCCAGCCATTACATGATCCCCTTCTTCCAGCAATCACTATGATCCTCCTAATCCGAAAATATGCACCATCCTCCTCCTGGAACAGTCACCAAGATACTCCTGGTCTGACGTTCAGTCAGATCCTCGTCTTCCCATAACACCACCGTGTTCCTCTTTCAGAAATCCCTGGGATCCTGCAACCAACGAGCTCCAAGTGTACTCCTCCTGAAAGAAACACTAAGATATTCATTCTGCCACGATCATCGTGCTTCTCCTCCAGCAGGGCTGCTCATGGTCCCCCTCCACCCCACTAAAGGGATCCCCCCGCTCCACAATTCAGCTGTAACCAGCACCATGTACCTGTGCCAGCCATCACAGATATCTTCTTCCAGCGATCACCAAGAACTTCCTCCTCCACATTTGAACATGTTCCTCTTCCTCCACTCATAACAACTGAACTGTTCAGCCACTGAAAGAATCACCAAGGTGTCCTTCCTGGAACCACAGCGATACTCCTCTCAAGCATGCACCATGATCCTCATACTTATGCAATCACCATGATATTCCATCGACAAGAATCGTGACCTTGACACTCCATGGATCATGACAATTCTCATACCCCAATGCGGACCACATTCCTCCTCCTCCTCCGGTGATCAACACGCATCTCCTCAAGCAATCACCACGATCCTCTCCTCGCAATCAGCAAGATCCTCCTACTTCAGGGGCCAGGAGTTCTTCCAGAAATAACATTCACCAAGATCCTGCATCTCCAGTGAGGCCCACAGATTTCTGCACAATTCAGCACCGCCATCTTCCTTCTTCCATGAACGCCACCATCCACCTCCTCAAGTTTACCATGATCCTCCTCTTTGAGCCACCACCGTAATCATCCTCTTAAAAGTACCACCACCGTTCTCCTTCTCCAGGGATCCACCGCTTTCTCAGCCTCCAGCATCCAAACAGTCCTCCGCTTGCAGCCATGTCTCAGCTCTTTATCTTCCAGTGATCCAGAAGTCCCTCCTTCTCAAACCTTCAGTGCACAAGTCCTCCTACCAATACTCTCCAGTGATACTCCTCCTCCAGAACACCGTGATCCTCTTCTCCAAGGATCCGCCTCCAATGGCACCACGATCAGAAAACGCGCTGCATCGCCATGATCTCTGGCCTTCCGACATCCCCAAGATCTTCCTCCTCCCAATATCTCCACCAGTCAACTCTTTCACACATCAGCAAGATGATAAGCCACTGAGGGTCTCCCACATATACCTCCTCCAGCATCACCACGTGGATACGTCTACCAGCGATCACTTCCATGCTCGTGCTGCTCTTCCAAGGACGACTAGACCAACAGCAAGTGATCAACACGATCGCCCTCAACTGGCCATCACCAACAACTTCCTTCTCCTCCAGTCATTGCCACGTTGCTCCTCCTGTGATAAGGGCCATGCATGAACCTCATCCTGCAAGGATTCCAGGTGTCTCCTTCAACCATCACCACCATCCTCATTCGGCAGAAACACCATGATCATCCACTTCCAACAATAGCCGGGGGCATCCTCTGTAAAGGCCAGCAATCATCGCTGTCCTCCAGAGATCACCTTGTCCCCTTCTTCCAGCAATCACTATGGACGTCACAATCCGTTCATCTCAATTACCATCCTCCTGGAGCACTCAACGACATGCTCCATTTGGACGACACTGTGATCCTCGTCCTCCAGTACCATCCCCATCTGCATTCTCCCGAGCGCTTCGGGATCCTCCAAGTGAACAGGGTCATGATCGTCTTGCTGCCACACACACCAAGGTATTCAGCCTGCAAAGCCAATGAAAAATCTTCTCCGTCGGGGCTCATGAAGATCCTCCCCGTTTCAGCCACCACCACCATAAGCCACGTGCAAGCAGCAACACATACCTGTGCCAGTCATCAAGCAGGGCCTTCCTCTGGCGACCAAGAGTTTCACCCTCCGGTGTTCAACAGAATCCTCTTCTTCCAGTAATCACCACGGTCCTCCTCTTCAAACATTTACCAAGTTCTCCCTCACTCGAGCATCACCGGGATACTTCTGAAGCAGTCCTCATGTTCCTCATCGTTCTGCAATTACTATCATCCTGTCCTCCACAGGTCCCCACTGTCTTTTGCTTTGAGCCTTCACCAAGATACTCGCCTTTGAATCATCACCAGGATCTCCAAACGGGAAACTCCAATTCTGCTCCTCTTGCCAAGCAACTCCAGGAACTCAATGTGCAAAGATGACCATGCTGCTCCTCCTGAAAAGATCGTTCTCCTCCAACACCAGCACGATACTCCAACTCCAATCCTAAGCGCGAGCCTCATCCTCCATACGCCTCCACGATATTCCTTATGTGGAGATCACCAAGATCTCCTGCTGCGATGGGTACCATATTCCTTTTTGAGGGAACACCAACATAGTCCAAGGCAGCAAACATGACCGTGCTGCGGCAACGATCACAGAGGTTTTCATCCTCTCAAACTCACCGCGAACCTCCTCTTCTGACGATCACCACTCGTCTCTTCCAGCAATCACTGGGATTCTCCACCAGCACTTACCGACATCCCCCTCCTTCTTGTGTAAGAAGATCTTCCAACTACGGCATTTACCACGATGCCACGTCTCCACACTCACCAGGATACTTCTCCACAAGGGATCTCCAAAATCTTCCTCCTCCTTTGAAAACTTGTTGCACACCCTCAAGCTTCCATACGATCCTCCTCTTTGATCGACCACCATGATCATCGTCTTCAAATTGCCACCACGATCCTCCATCGCCAGGGATCACCAAATTATTCGCACTCCAGCATCTCAATGATCCTCCTCCTGCAGCCATCCCACGCACTGCATGCTCCCGCGATCAACAACATCCTCCTTCTCAAGCAACCAACAGGACTCTCCCAAAAATAAGCTCCCAAGATACTCCTCTGCAAAGTGACCGCGATCCTCCTCTTTAAGATCCCCAACGATACTCCTCCTCCAATGGACACGCAACCAGAATCCTGTCACCGGACCATGATCCTCTCCCTCCTGTGATACCCAAGGTCATCCACCTCCGGTGATCAACCCCGAATCTATTCCTCCACACCTTGGCACGATGATGCTCTGCTAGCGGTAGCCAGGACCTGTCTCCTCCACCAATCCAGATGGTCCAGTGTTCCAAGGATCCCCACGACTTTCCAATCCCCGGATCCCCGAGATCCACCTCAAGTGGTGGACAGGACCGCTCTCACCCGGAGACTAGCAACACCGACAGACTCCTTCTCCAGTGATCAGCATGATGCTCCTCCTCCAACAGTGGCCACGGTCCTGCTCCTGCCAGGATTCCCAAGTATCTCCTACAGCAGTCACCATGACCCTCCATCTGCTGGGACACAAGGATCTTCCACTTCCATCAGTTACCAGGATCACCCTGCTACAAAGGTCAGCATCTTCCTCCTCCTTCTCCAGCCATTACATGATCCCCTTCTTCCAGCAATCACTATGATACTCCTAATCCGAAAATATGCACCATCCTCCTCCTGGAACAGTCACCAAGATACTCCTGGTCTGACGTTCAGTCAGATCCTCGTCTTCCCATAACACCACCATGTTCCTCTTTCAGAAATCCCTGGGATCCTGCAACCAACGAGCTCCAAGTGTACTCCTCCTGAAAGAAACACTAAGATATTCATTCTGCCACGATCATCGTGCTTCTCCTCCAGCAGGGCTCCTCATGGTCCCCCTCCACCCCACTCCAGGGATCCCCCCGCTCCACAATTCAGCTGTAACCAGCACCATGTACCTGTGCCAGCCATCACAGATATCTTCTTCCAGCGATCACCAAAACTTCCTCCTCCACATTTGAACATGTTCCTCTTCCTCCACTCATAACTACTGAACTGTTCAGTCACTGAAAGAATCACCAAGGTGTCCTTCCTGGAACCACAGCGATACTCCTCTCAAGCATGCACCATGATCCTCATACTTATGCAATTACCACGATCCCGATCCTACAGAGACCACCGAGATCTTCCGCTCGTACCCATCACCAGCATCTCCACACAGAAACGCCGATCCTACTCCTCCTGCAGTAAACGGCAAGATCCTGATCCTCCCCCGATCGGCACGATCCTCCTACTGAAGGCAAAACTGTGATCATTCTCCTCCAAGGACCAGCATGATACTCCTCCTCCCATGCTTACCACGTATCTCCACAATAGCCTCTCTGCGCAGGTCAACAAGATCCGCAGATCCAAGGACCGCTGTTTTACGTTCCCAGGGAACACCACGATATTCCAAAGACAAGAATCGTGATCTTGACACTCCATGGAACATGACGATTCTCATACCCCAAAATGGACCACATTCCTCCTCCTCCTCCTCCGGTGATCAACACGCATCTCCTCAAGCAATCACCACGGTCCTCTCCTGGCAATCAGCAAGATCCTCCTACTTCAGGGGTCAGGAGTTCTTCCAGAAATAACATTCACCACGATCCTGCATCTCCAGTGAGGCCCACAGATTTCTGCACAAGTCAGCACCGCCATCTTCCTTCTTCCATGAACGCCACCATCCACCTCCTCAAGTTTACCATGATCCTCCTCTTTGAGCCACCACCGTAATCATCCTCTTAAAAGTACCACCACCGTTCTCCTTCTCCAGGGATCCACCGCTTTCTCAGCCTCCAGCATCCAAACAGTCCTCCGCTTGCAGCCATGTCTCAGCTCTTTATCTTCCAGTGATCCAGAAGTCCCTCCTTCTCAAACCTTCAGTGCACAAGTCCTCCTACCAATACTCTCCAGTGATACTCCTCCTCCAGAACACCGTGATCCTCTTCTCCAAGGATCCGCCTCCAATGGCACCACGATCAGAAAACGCGCTGCATCGCCATGATCTCTGGCCTTCCGACATCCCCAAGATCTTCCTCCTCCCAATATCTCCACCAGTCAACTCTTTCACACATCAGCAAGATGATAAGCCACTGAGGGTCTCCCACATATACCTCCTCCAGCATCACCACGTGGATACGTCTACCAGCGATCACTTCCATGCTCGTGCTGCTCTTCCAAGGACGACTAGACCAACAGCAAGTGATCAACACGATCGCCCTCAACTGGCCATCACCAACAACTTCCTTCTCCTCCAGTCATTGCCACGTTGCTCCTCCTGTGATAAGGGCCATGCATGAACCTCATCCTGCAAGGATTCCAGGTGTCTCCTTCAACCATCACCACCATCCTCATTCGGCAGAAACACCATGATCATCCACTTCCAACAATAGCCGGGGGCATCCTCTGTAAAGGCCAGCAATCATCGCTGTCCTCCAGAGATCACCTTGTCCCCTTCTTCCAGCAATCACTATGGACGTCACAATCCGTTCATCTCAATTACCATCCTCCTGGAGCACTCAACGACATGCTCCATTTGGACGACACTGTGATCCTCGTCCTCCAGTACCATCCCCATCTGCATTCTCCCGAGCGCTTCGGGATCCTCCAAGTGAACAGGGTCATGATCGTCTTGCTGCCACACACACCAAGGTATTCAGCCTGCAAAGCCAATGAAAAATCTTCTCCGTCGGGGCTCATGAAGATCCTCCCCGTTTCAGCCACCACCACCATAAGCCACGTGCAAGCAGCAACACATACCTGTGCCAGTCATCAAGCAGGGCCTTCCTCTGGCGACCAAGAGTTTCACCCTCCGGTGTTCAACAGAATCCTCTTCTTCCAGTAATCACCACGGTCCTCCTCTTCAAACATTTACCAAGTTCTCCCTCACTCGAGCATCACCGGGATACTTCTGAAGCAGTCCTCATGTTCCTCATCGTTCTGCAATTACTATCATCCTGTCCTCCACAGGTCCCCACTGTCTTTTGCTTTGAGCCTTCACCAAGATACTCGCCTTTGAATCATCAACAGGATCTCCAAACGGGAAACTCCAATTCTGCTCCTCTTGCCAAGCAACTCCAGGAACTCAATGTGCAAAGATGACCATGCTGCTCCTCCTGAAAAGATCGTTCTCCTCCAACACCAGCACGATACTCCAACTCCAATCCTAAGCGCGAGCCTCATCCTCCATACGCCTCCACGATATTCCTTATGTGGAGATCACCAAGATCTCCTGCTGCGATGGGTACCATATTCCTTTTTGAGGGAACACCAACATAGTCCAAGGCAGCAAACATGACCGTGCTGCGGCAACGATCACAGAGGTTTTCATCCTCTCAAACTCACCGCGAACCTCCTCTTCTGACGATCACCACTCGTCTCTTCCAGCAATCACTGGGATTCTCCACCAGCACTTACCGACATCCCCCTCCTTCTTGTGTAAGAAGATCTTCCAACTACGGCATTTACCACGATGCCACGTCTCCACACTCACCAGGATACTTCTCCACAAGGGATCTCCAAAATCTTCCTCCTCCTTTGAAAACTTGTTGCACACCCTCAAGCTTCCATACGATCCTCCTCTTTGATCGACCACCATGATCATCGTCTTCAAATTGCCACCACGATCCTCCATCGCCAGGGATCACCAAATTATTCGCACTCCAGCATCTCAATGATCCTCCTCCTGCAGCCATCCCACGCACTGCATGCTCCCGCGATCAACAACATCCTCCTTCTCAAGCAACCAACACGACTCTCCCAAAAATAAGCTCCCACGATACTCCTCTGCAAAGTGACCGCGATCCTCCTCTTTAAGATCCCCAACGATACTCCTCCTCCAATGGACACGCAACCAGAATCCTGTCACCGGACCACGATCCTCTCCCTCCTGTGATACCCAAGGTCATCCACCTCCGGTGATCAACCCCGAATCTATTCCTCCACACCTTGGCACGATGATGCTCTGCTAGCGGTAGCCAGGACCTGTCTCCTCCACCAATCCGGATGGTCCAGTGTTCCAAGGATCCCCACGACTTTCCAATCCCCGGATCCCCGAGATCCACCTCAAGTGGTGGACAGGACCGCTCTCACCCGGAGACTAGCAACACCGACAGACTCCTTCTCCAGTGATCAGCATGATGCTCCTCCTCCAACAGTGGCCACGGTCCTGCTCCTGCCAGGATTCCCAAGTATCTCCTACAGCAGTCACCATGACCCTCCATCTGCTGGGACACAAGGATCTTCCACTTCCATCAGTTACCAGGATCACCCTGCTACAAAGGTCAGCATCTTCCTCCTCCTTCTCCAGCCATTACATGATCCCCTTCTTCCAGCAATCACTATGATCCTCCTAATCCGAAAATATGCACCATCCTCCTCCTGGAACAGTCACCAAGATACTCCTGGTCTGACGTTCAGTCAGATCCTCGTCTTCCCATAACACCACCGTGTTCCTCTTTCAGAAATCCCTGGGATCCTGCAACCAACGAGCTCCAAGTGTACTCCTCCTGAAAGAAACACTAAGATATTCATTCTGCCACGATCATCGTGCTTCTCCTCCAGCAGGGCTGCTCATGGTCCCCCTCCACCCCACTAAAGGGATCCCCCCGCTCCACAATTCAGCTGTAACCAGCACCATGTACCTGTGCCAGCCATCACAGATATCTTCTTCCAGCGATCACCAAAACTTCCTCCTCCACATTTGAACATGTTCCTCTTCCTACACTCATAACTACTGAACTGTTCAGTCACTGAAAGAATCACCAAGGTGTCCTTCCTGGAACCACAGCGATACTCCTCTCAAGCATGCACCATGATCCTCATACTTATGCAATCACCACGATCCCGATCCTACAGAGACCACCGAGATCTTCCGCTCGTACCCATCACCAGCATCTCCACACAGAAACGCCGATCCTACTCCTCCTGCAGTAAACGGCAAGATCCTGATCCTCCCCCGATCGGCACGATCCTCCTACTGAAGGCAAAACTGTGATCATTCTCCTCCAAGGACCAGCATGATACTCCTCCTCCCATGCTTACCACGTATCTCCACAATAGCCTCTCTGCGCAGGTCAACAAGATCCGCAGATCCAAGGACCGCTGTTTTCCGTTCCCAGGGAACACCACGATATTCCAAAGACAAGAATCGTGATCTTGACACTCCATGGAACATGACGATTCTCATACCCCAAAATGGACCACATTCCTCCTCCTCCTCCTCCGGTGATCAACACGCATCTCCTCAAGCAATCACCACGATCCTCTCCTGGCAATCAGCAAGATCCTCCTACTTCAGGGGTCAGGAGTTCTTCCAGAAATAACATTCACCACGATCCTGCATCTCCAGTGAGGCCCACAGATTTCTGCACAAGTCAGCACCGCCATCTTCCTTCTTCCATGAACGCCACCATCCACCTCCTCAAGTTTACCATGATCCTCCTCTTTGAGCCACCACCGTAATCATCCTCTTAAAAGTACCACCACCGTTCTCCTTCTCCAGGGATCCACCGCTTTCTCAGCCTCCAGCATCCAAACAGTCCTCCGCTTGCAGCCATGTCTCAGCTCTTTATCTTCCAGTGATCCAGAAGTCCCTCCTTCTCAAACCTTCAGTGCACAAGTCCTCCTACCAATACTCTCCAGTGATACTCCTCCTCCAGAACACCGTGATCCTCTTCTCCAAGGATCCGCCTCCAATGGCACCACGATCAGAAAACGCGCTGCATCGCCATGATCTCTGGCCTTCCGACATCCCCAAGATCTTCCTCCTCCCAATATCTCCACCAGTCAACTCTTTCACACATCAGCAAGATGATAAGCCACTGAGGGTCTCCCACATATACCTCCTCCAGCATCACCACGTGGATACGTCTACCAGCGATCACTTCCATGCTCGTGCTGCTCTTCCAAGGACGACTAGACCAACAGCAAGTGATCAACACGATCGCCCTCAACTGGCCATCACCAACAACTTCCTTCTCCTCCAGTCATTGCCACGTTGCTCCTCCTGTGATAAGGGCCATGCATGAACCTCATCCTGCAAGGATTCCAGGTGTCTCCTTCAACCATCACCACCATCCTCATTCGGCAGAAACACCATGATCATCCACTTCCAACAATAGCCGGGGGCATCCTCTGTAAAGGCCAGCAATCATCGCTGTCCTCCAGAGATCACCTTGTCCCCTTCTTCCAGCAATCACTATGGACGTCACAATCCGTTCATCTCAATTACCATCCTCCTGGAGCACTCAACGACATGCTCCATTTGGACGACACTGTGATCCTCGTCCTCCAGTACCATCCCCATCTGCATTCTCCCGAGCGCTTCGGGATCCTCCAAGTGAACAGGGTCATGATCGTCTTGCTGCCACACACACCAAGGTATTCAGCCTGCAAAGCCAATGAAAAATCTTCTCCGTCGGGGCTCATGAAGATCCTCCCCGTTTCAGCCACCACCACCATAAGCCACGTGCAAGCAGCAACACATACCTGTGCCAGTCATCAAGCAGGGCCTTCCTCTGGCGACCAAGAGTTTCACCCTCCGGTGTTCAACAGAATCCTCTTCTTCCAGTAATCACCACGGTCCTCCTCTTCAAACATTTACCAAGTTCTCCCTCACTCGAGCATCACCGGGATACTTCTGAAGCAGTCCTCATGTTCCTCATCGTTCTGCAATTACTATCATCCTGTCCTCCACAGGTCCCCACTGTCTTTTGCTTTGAGCCTTCACCAAGATACTCGCCTTTGAATCATCACCAGGATCTCCAAACGGGAAACTCCAATTCTGCTCCTCTTGCCAAGCAACTCCAGGAACTCAATGTGCAAAGATGACCATGCTGCTCCTCCTGAAAAGATCGTTCTCCTCCAACACCAGCACGATACTCCAACTCCAATCCTAAGCGCGAGCCTCATCCTCCATACGCCTCCACGATATTCCTTATGTGGAGATCACCAAGATCTCCTGCTGCGATGGGTACCATATTCCTTTTTGAGGGAACACCAACATAGTCCAAGGCAGCAAACATGACCGTGCTGCGGCAACGATCACAGAGGTTTTCATCCTCTCAAACTCACCGCGAACCTCCTCTTCTGACGATCACCACTCGTCTCTTCCAGCAATCACTGGGATTCTCCACCAGCACTTACCGACATCCCCCTCCTTCTTGTGTAAGAAGATCTTCCAACTACGGCATTTACCACGATGCCACGTCTCCACACTCACCAGGATACTTCTCCACAAGGGATCTCCAAAATCTTCCTCCTCCTTTGAAAACTTGTTGCACACCCTCAAGCTTCCATACGATCCTCCTCTTTGATCGACCACCATGATCATCGTCTTCAAATTGCCACCACGATCCTCCATCGCCAGGGATCACCAAATTATTCGCACTCCAGCATCTCAATGATCCTCCTCCTGCAGCCATCCCACGCACTGCATGCTCCCGCGATCAACAACATCCTCCTTCTCAAGCAACCAACACGACTCTCCCAAAAATAAGCTCCCACGATACTCCTCTGCAAAGTGACCGCGATCCTCCTCTTTAAGATCCCCAACGATACTCCTCCTCCAATGGACACGCAACCAGAATCCTGTCACCGGACCACGATCCTCTCCCTCCTGTGATACCCAAGGTCATCCACCTCCGGTGATCAACCCCGAATCTATTCCTCCACACCTTGGCACGATGATGCTCTGCTAGCGGTAGCCAGGACCTGTCTCCTCCACCAATCCGGATGGTCCAGTGTTCCAAGGATCCCCACGACTTTCCAATCCCCGGATCCCCGAGATCCACCTCAAGTGGTGGACAGGACCGCTCTCACCCGGAGACTAGCAACACCGACAGACTCCTTCTCCAGTGATCAGCATGATGCTCCTCCTCCAACAGTGGCCACGGTCCTGCTCCTGCCAGGATTCCCAAGTATCTCCTACAGCAGTCACCATGACCCTCCATCTGCTGGGACACAAGGATCTTCCACTTCCATCAGTTACCAGGATCACCCTGCTACAAAGGTCAGCATCTTCCTCCTCCTTCTCCAGCCATTACATGATCCCCTTCTTCCAGCAATCACTATGATCCTCCTAATCCGAAAATATGCACCATCCTCCTCCTGGAACAGTCACCAAGATACTCCTGGTCTGACGTTCAGTCAGATCCTCGTCTTCCCATAACACCACCGTGTTCCTCTTTCAGAAATCCCTGGGATCCTGCAACCAACGAGCTCCAAGTGTACTCCTCCTGAAAGAAACACTAAGATATTCATTCTGCCACGATCATCGTGCTTCTCCTCCAGCAGGGCTGCTCATGGTCCCCCTCCACCCCACTAAAGGGATCCCCCCGCTCCACAATTCAGCTGTAACCAGCACCATGTACCTGTGCCAGCCATCACAGATATCTTCTTCCAGCGATCACCAAGAACTTCCTCCTCCACATTTGAACATGTTCCTCTTCCTCCACTCATAACAACTGAACTGTTCAGCCACTGAAAGAATCACCAAGGTGTCCTTCCTGGAACCACAGCGATACTCCTCTCAAGCATGCACCATGATCCTCATACTTATGCAATCACCATGATATTCCATCGACAAGAATCGTGACCTTGACACTCCATGGATCATGACAATTCTCATACCCCAATGCGGACCACATTCCTCCTCCTCCTCCGGTGATCAACACGCATCTCCTCAAGCAATCACCACGATCCTCTCCTCGCAATCAGCAAGATCCTCCTACTTCAGGGGCCAGGAGTTCTTCCAGAAATAACATTCACCAAGATCCTGCATCTCCAGTGAGGCCCACAGATTTCTGCACAATTCAGCACCGCCATCTTCCTTCTTCCATGAACGCCACCATCCACCTCCTCAAGTTTACCATGATCCTCCTCTTTGAGCCACCACCGTAATCATCCTCTTAAAAGTACCACCACCGTTCTCCTTCTCCAGGGATCCACCGCTTTCTCAGCCTCCAGCATCCAAACAGTCCTCCGCTTGCAGCCATGTCTCAGCTCTTTATCTTCCAGTGATCCAGAAGTCCCTCCTTCTCAAACCTTCAGTGCACAAGTCCTCCTACCAATACTCTCCAGTGATACTCCTCCTCCAGAACACCGTGATCCTCTTCTCCAAGGATCCGCCTCCAATGGCACCACGATCAGAAAACGCGCTGCATCGCCATGATCTCTGGCCTTCCGACATCCCCAAGATCTTCCTCCTCCCAATATCTCCACCAGTCAACTCTTTCACACATCAGCAAGATGATAAGCCACTGAGGGTCTCCCACATATACCTCCTCCAGCATCACCACGTGGATACGTCTACCAGCGATCACTTCCATGCTCGTGCTGCTCTTCCAAGGACGACTAGACCAACAGCAAGTGATCAACACGATCGCCCTCAACTGGCCATCACCAACAACTTCCTTCTCCTCCAGTCATTGCCACGTTGCTCCTCCTGTGATAAGGGCCATGCATGAACCTCATCCTGCAAGGATTCCAGGTGTCTCCTTCAACCATCACCACCATCCTCATTCGGCAGAAACACCATGATCATCCACTTCCAACAATAGCCGGGGGCATCCTCTGTAAAGGCCAGCAATCATCGCTGTCCTCCAGAGATCACCTTGTCCCCTTCTTCCAGCAATCACTATGGACGTCACAATCCGTTCATCTCAATTACCATCCTCCTGGAGCACTCAACGACATGCTCCATTTGGACGACACTGTGATCCTCGTCCTCCAGTACCATCCCCATCTGCATTCTCCCGAGCGCTTCGGGATCCTCCAAGTGAACAGGGTCATGATCGTCTTGCTGCCACACACACCAAGGTATTCAGCCTGCAAAGCCAATGAAAAATCTTCTCCGTCGGGGCTCATGAAGATCCTCCCCGTTTCAGCCACCACCACCATAAGCCACGTGCAAGCAGCAACACATACCTGTGCCAGTCATCAAGCAGGGCCTTCCTCTGGCGACCAAGAGTTTCACCCTCCGGTGTTCAACAGAATCCTCTTCTTCCAGTAATCACCACGGTCCTCCTCTTCAAACATTTACCAAGTTCTCCCTCACTCGAGCATCACCGGGATACTTCTGAAGCAGTCCTCATGTTCCTCATCGTTCTGCAATTACTATCATCCTGTCCTCCACAGGTCCCCACTGTCTTTTGCTTTGAGCCTTCACCAAGATACTCGCCTTTGAATCATCAACAGGATCTCCAAACGGGAAACTCCAATTCTGCTCCTCTTGCCAAGCAACTCCAGGAACTCAATGTGCAAAGATGACCATGCTGCTCCTCCTGAAAAGATCGTTCTCCTCCAACACCAGCACGATACTCCAACTCCAATCCTAAGCGCGAGCCTCATCCTCCATACGCCTCCACGATATTCCTTATGTGGAGATCACCAAGATCTCCTGCTGCGATGGGTACCATATTCCTTTTTGAGGGAACACCAACATAGTCCAAGGCAGCAAACATGACCGTGCTGCGGCAACGATCACAGAGGTTTTCATCCTCTCAAACTCACCGTGAACCTCCTCTTCTGACGATCACCACTCGTCTCTTCCAGCAATCACTGGGATTCTCCACCAGCACTTACCGACATCCCCCTCCTTCTTGTGTAAGAAGATCTTCCAACTACGGCATTTACCACGATGCCACGTCTCCACACTCACCAGGATACTTCTCCACAAGGGATCTCCAAAATCTTCCTCCTCCTTTGAAAACTTGTTGCACACCCTCAAGCTTCCATACGATCCTCCTCTTTGATCGACCACCATGATCATCGTCTTCAAATTGCCACCACGATCCTCCATCGCCAGGGATCACCAAATTATTCGCACTCCAGCATCTCAATGATCCTCCTCCTGCAGCCATCCCACGCACTGCATGCTCCCGCGATCAACAACATCCTCCTTCTCAAGCAACCAACAGGACTCTCCCAAAAATAAGCTCCCAAGATACTCCTCTGCAAAGTGACCGCGATCCTCCTCTTTAAGATCCCCAACGATACTCCTCCTCCAATGGACACGCAACCAGAATCCTGTCACCGGACCATGATCCTCTCCCTCCTGTGATACCCAAGGTCATCCACCTCCGGTGATCAACCCCGAATCTATTCCTCCACACCTTGGCACGATGATGCTCTGCTAGCGGTAGCCAGGACCTGTCTCCTCCACCAATCCAGATGGTCCAGTGTTCCAAGGATCCCCACGACTTTCCAATCCCCGGATCCCCGAGATCCACCTCAAGTGGTGGACAGGACCGCTCTCACCCGGAGACTAGCAACACCGACAGACTCCTTCTCCAGTGATCAGCATGATGCTCCTCCTCCAACAGTGGCCACGGTCCTGCTCCTGCCAGGATTCCCAAGTATCTCCTACAGCAGTCACCATGACCCTCCATCTGCTGGGACACAAGGATCTTCCACTTCCATCAGTTACCAGGATCACCCTGCTACAAAGGTCAGCATCTTCCTCCTCCTTCTCCAGCCATTACATGATCCCCTTCTTCCAGCAATCACTATGATACTCCTAATCCGAAAATATGCACCATCCTCCTCCTGGAACAGTCACCAAGATACTCCTGGTCTGACGTTCAGTCAGATCCTCGTCTTCCCATAACACCACCATGTTCCTCTTTCAGAAATCCCTGGGATCCTGCAACCAACGAGCTCCAAGTGTACTCCTCCTGAAAGAAACACTAAGATATTCATTCTGCCACGATCATCGTGCTTCTCCTCCAGCAGGGCTCCTCATGGTCCCCCTCCACCCCACTCCAGGGATCCCCCCGCTCCACAATTCAGCTGTAACCAGCACCATGTACTTGTGCCAGCCATCACAGATATCTTCTTCCAGCGATCACCAAAACTTCCTCCTCCACATTTGAACATGTTCCTCTTCCTCCACTCATAACTACTGAACTGTTCAGTCACTGAAAGAATCACCAAGGTGTCCTTCCTGGAACCACAGCGATACTCCTCTCAAGCATGCACCATGATCCTCATACTTATGCAATCACCACGATCCCGATCCTACAGAGACCACCGAGATCTTCCGCTCGTACCCATCACCAGCATCTCCACACAGAAACGCCGATCCTACTCCTCCTGCAGTAAACGGCAAGATCCTGATCCTCCCCCGATCGGCACGATCCTCCTACTGAAGGCAAAACTGTGATCATTCTCCTCCAAGGACCAGCATGATACTCCTCCTCCCATGCTTACCACGTATCTCCACAATAGCCTCTCTGCGCAGGTCAACAAGATCCGCAGATCCAAGGACCGCTGTTTTACGTTCCCAGGGAACACCACGATATTCCAAAGACAAGAATCGTGATCTTGACACTCCATGGAACATGACGATTCTCATACCCCAAAATGGACCACATTCCTCCTCCTCCTCCTCCGGTGATCAACACGCATCTCCTCAAGCAATCACCACGATCCTCTCCTGGCAATCAGCAAGATCCTCCTACTTCAGGGGTCAGGAGTTCTTCCAGAAATAACATTCACCACGATCCTGCATCTCCAGTGAGGCCCACAGATTTCTGCACAAGTCAGCACCGCCATCTTCCTTCTTCCATGAACGCCACCATCCACCTCCTCAAGTTTACCATGATCCTCCTCTTTGAGCCACCACCGTAATCATCCTCTTAAAAGTACCACCACCGTTCTCCTTCTCCAGGGATCCACCGCTTTCTCAGCCTCCAGCATCCAAACAGTCCTCCGCTTGCAGCCATGTCTCAGCTCTTTATCTTCCAGTGATCCAGAAGTCCCTCCTTCTCAAACCTTCAGTGCACAAGTCCTCCTACCAATACTCTCCAGTGATACTCCTCCTCCAGAACACCGTGATCCTCTTCTCCAAGGATCCGCCTCCAATGGCACCACGATCAGAAAACGCGCTGCATCGCCATGATCTCTGGCCTTCCGACATCCCCAAGATCTTCCTCCTCCCAATATCTCCACCAGTCAACTCTTTCACACATCAGCAAGATGATAAGCCACTGAGGGTCTCCCACATATACCTCCTCCAGCATCACCACGTGGATACGTCTACCAGCGATCACTTCCATGCTCGTGCTGCTCTTCCAAGGACGACTAGACCAACAGCAAGTGATCAACACGATCGCCCTCAACTGGCCATCACCAACAACTTCCTTCTCCTCCAGTCATTGCCACGTTGCTCCTCCTGTGATAAGGGCCATGCATGAACCTCATCCTGCAAGGATTCCAGGTGTCTCCTTCAACCATCACCACCATCCTCATTCGGCAGAAACACCATGATCATCCACTTCCAACAATAGCCGGGGGCATCCTCTGTAAAGGCCAGCAATCATCGCTGTCCTCCAGAGATCACCTTGTCCCCTTCTTCCAGCAATCACTATGGACGTCACAATCCGTTCATCTCAATTACCATCCTCCTGGAGCACTCAACGACATGCTCCATTTGGACGACACTGTGATCCTCGTCCTCCAGTACCATCCCCATCTGCATTCTCCCGAGCGCTTCGGGATCCTCCAAGTGAACAGGGTCATGATCGTCTTGCTACCACACACACCAAGGTATTCAGCCTGCAAAGCCAATGAAAAATCTTCTCCGTCGGGGCTCATGAAGATCCTCCCCGTTTCAGCCACCACCACCATAAGCCACGTGCAAGCAGCAACACATACCTGTGCCAGTCATCAAGCAGGGCCTTCCTCTGGCGACCAAGAGTTTCACCTTCCGGTGTTCAACAGAATCCTCTTCTTCCAGTAATCACCACGGTCCTCCTCTTCAAACATTTACCAAGTTCTCACTCACTCGAGCATCACCGGGATACTTCTGAAGCAGTCCTCATGTTCCTCATCGTTCTGCAATTACTATCATCCTGTCCTCCACAGGTCCCCACTGTCTTTTGCTTTGAGCCTTCACCAAGATACTCGCCTTTGAATCATCACCAGGATCTCCAAACGGGAAACTCCAATTCTGCTCCTCTTGCCAAGCAACTCCAGGAACTCAATGTGCAAAGATGACCATGCTGCTCCTCCTGAAAAGATCGTTCTCCTCCAACACCAGCACGATACTCCAACTCCAATCCTAAGCGCGAGCCTCATCCTCCATACGCCTCCACGATATTCCTTATGTGGAGATCACCAAGATCTCCTGCTGCGATGGGTACCATATTCCTTTTTGAGGGAACACCAACATAGTCCAAGGCAGCAAACATGACCGTGCTGCGGCAACGATCACAGAGGTTTTCATCCTCTCAAACTCACCGCGAACCTCCTCTTCTGACGATCACCACTCGTCTCTTCCAGCAATCACTGGGATTCTCCACCAGCACTTACCGACATCCCCCTCCTTCTTGTGTAAGAAGATCTTCCAACTACGGCATTTACCACGATGCCACGTCTCCACACTCACCAGGATACTTCTCCACAAGGGATCTCCAAAATCTTCCTCCTCCTTTGAAAACTTGTTGCACACCCTCAAGCTTCCATACGATCCTCCTCTTTGATCGACCACCATGATCATCGTCTTCAAATTGCCACCACGATCCTCCATCGCCAGGGATCACCAAATTATTCGCACTCCAGCATCTCAATGATCCTCCTCCTGCAGCCATCCCACGCACTGCATGCTCCCGCGATCAACAACATCCTCCTTCTCAAGCAACCAACACGACTCTCCCAAAAATAAGCTCCCACGATACTCCTCTGCAAAGTGACCGCGATCCTCCTCTTTAAGATCCCCAACGATACTCCTCCTCCAATGGACACGCAACCAGAATCCTGTCACCGGACCACGATCCTCTCCCTCCTGTGATACCCAAGGTCATCCACCTCCGGTGATCAACCCCGAATCTATTCCTCCACACCTTGGCACGATGATGCTCTGCTAGCGGTAGCCAGGACCTGTCTCCTCCACCAATCCGGATGGTCCAGTGTTCCAAGGATCCCCACGACTTTCCAATCCCCGGATCCCCGAGATCCACCTCAAGTGGTGGACAGGACCGCTCTCACCCGGAGACTAGCAACACCGACAGACTCCTTCTCCAGTGATCAGCATGATGCTCCTCCTCCAACAGTGGCCACGGTCCTGCTCCTGCCAGGATTCCCAAGTATCTCCTACAGCAGTCACCATGACCCTCCATCTGCTGGGACACAAGGATCTTCCACTTCCATCAGTTACCAGGATCACCCTGCTACAAAGGTCAGCATCTTCCTCCTCCTTCTCCAGCCATTACATGATCCCCTTCTTCCAGCAATCACTATGATCCTCCTAATCCGAAAATATGCACCATCCTCCTCCTGGAACAGTCACCAAGATACTCCTGGTCTGACGTTCAGTCAGATCCTCGTCTTCCCATAACACCACCGTGTTCCTCTTTCAGAAATCCCTGGGATCCTGCAACCAACGAGCTCCAAGTGTACTCCTCCTGAAAGAAACACTAAGATATTCATTCTGCCACGATCATCGTGCTTCTCCTCCAGCAGGGCTGCTCATGGTCCCCCTCCACCCCACTAAAGGGATCCCCCCGCTCCACAATTCAGCTGTAACCAGCACCATGTACCTGTGCCAGCCATCACAGATATCTTCTTCCAGCGATCACCAAGAACTTCCTCCTCCACATTTGAACATGTTCCTCTTCCTCCACTCATAACAACTGAACTGTTCAGCCACTGAAAGAATCACCAAGGTGTCCTTCCTGGAACCACAGCGATACTCCTCTCAAGCATGCACCATGATCCTCATACTTATGCAATCACCATGATATTCCATCGACAAGAATCGTGACCTTGACACTCCATGGATCATGACAATTCTCATACCCCAATGCGGACCACATTCCTCCTCCTCCTCCGGTGATCAACACGCATCTCCTCAAGCAATCACCACGATCCTCTCCTCGCAATCAGCAAGATCCTCCTACTTCAGGGGCCAGGAGTTCTTCCAGAAATAACATTCACCAAGATCCTGCATCTCCAGTGAGGCCCACAGATTTCTGCACAATTCAGCACCGCCATCTTCCTTCTTCCATGAACGCCACCATCCACCTCCTCAAGTTTACCATGATCCTCCTCTTTGAGCCACCACCGTAATCATCCTCTTAAAAGTACCACCACCGTTCTCCTTCTCCAGGGATCCACCGCTTTCTCAGCCTCCAGCATCCAAACAGTCCTCCGCTTGCAGCCATGTCTCAGCTCTTTATCTTCCAGTGATCCAGAAGTCCCTCCTTCTCAAACCTTCAGTGCACAAGTCCTCCTACCAATACTCTCCAGTGATACTCCTCCTCCAGAACACCGTGATCCTCTTCTCCAAGGATCCGCCTCCAATGGCACCACGATCAGAAAACGCGCTGCATCGCCATGATCTCTGGCCTTCCGACATCCCCAAGATCTTCCTCCTCCCAATATCTCCACCAGTCAACTCTTTCACACATCAGCAAGATGATAAGCCACTGAGGGTCTCCCACATATACCTCCTCCAGCATCACCACGTGGATACGTCTACCAGCGATCACTTCCATGCTCGTGCTGCTCTTCCAAGGACGACTAGACCAACAGCAAGTGATCAACACGATCGCCCTCAACTGGCCATCACCAACAACTTCCTTCTCCTCCAGTCATTGCCACGTTGCTCCTCCTGTGATAAGGGCCATGCATGAACCTCATCCTGCAAGGATTCCAGGTGTCTCCTTCAACCATCACCACCATCCTCATTCGGCAGAAACACCATGATCATCCACTTCCAACAATAGCCGGGGGCATCCTCTGTAAAGGCCAGCAATCATCGCTGTCCTCCAGAGATCACCTTGTCCCCTTCTTCCAGCAATCACTATGGACGTCACAATCCGTTCATCTCAATTACCATCCTCCTGGAGCACTCAACGACATGCTCCATTTGGACGACACTGTGATCCTCGTCCTCCAGTACCATCCCCATCTGCATTCTCCCGAGCGCTTCGGGATCCTCCAAGTGAACAGGGCCATGATCGTCTTGCTGCCACACACACCAAGGTATTCAGCCTGCAAAGCCAATGAAAAATCTTCTCCGTCGGGGCTCATGAAGATCCTCCCCGTTTCAGCCACCACCACCATAAGCCACGTGCAAGCAGCAACACATACCTGTGCCAGTCATCAAGCAGGGCCTTCCTCTGGCGACCAAGAGTTTCACCCTCCGGTGTTCAACAGAATCCTCTTCTTCCAGTAATCACCACGGTCCTCCTCTTCAAACATTTACCAAGTTCTCCCTCACTCGAGCATCACCGGGATACTTCTGAAGCAGTCCTTATGTTCCTCATCGTTCTGCAATTACTATCATCCTGTCCTCCACAGGTCCCCACTGTCTGTTGCTTTGAGCCTTCACCAAGATACTCGTCTTTGAATCATCAACAGGATCTCCAAACGGGAAACTCCAATTCTGCTCCTCTTGCCAAGCAACTCCAGGAACTCAATGTGCAAAGATGACCATGCTGCTCCTCCTGAAAAGATCGTTCTCCTCCAACACCAGCACGATACTCCAACTCCAATCCTAAGCGCGAGCCTCATCCTCCATACGCCTCCACGATATTCCTTATGTGGAGATCACCAAGATCTCCTGCTGCGATGGGTACCATATTCCTTTTTGAGGGAACACCAACATAGTCCAAGGCAGCAAACATGACCGTGCTGCGGCAACGATCACAGAGGTTTTCATCCTCTCAAACTCACCGCGAACCTCCTCTTCTGACGATCACCACTCGTCTCTTCCAGCAATCACTGGGATTCTCCACCAGCACTTACCGACATCCCCCTCCTTCTTGTGTAAGAAGATCTTCCAACTACGGCATTTACCACGATGCCACGTCTCCACACTCACCAGGATACTTCTCCACAAGGGATCTCCAAAATCTTCCTCCTCCTTTGAAAACTTGTTGCACACCCTCAAGCTTCCATACGATCCTCCTCTTTGATCGACCACCATGATCATCGTCTTCAAATTGCCACCACGATCCTCCATCGCCAGGGATCACCAAATTATTCGCACTCCAGCATCTCAATGATCCTCCTCCTGCAGCCATCCCACGCACTGCATGCTCCCGCGATCAACAACATCCTCCTTCTCAAGCAACCAACACGACTCTCCCAAAAATAAGCTCCCACGATACTCCTCTGCAAAGTGACCGCGATCCTCCTCTTTAAGATCCCCAACGATACTCCTCCTCCAATGGACACGCAACCAGAATCCTGTCACCGGACCACGATCCTCTCCCTCCTGTGATACCCAAGGTCATCCACCTCCGGTGATCAACCCCGAATCTATTCCTCCACACCTTGGCACGATGATGCTCTGCTAGCGGTAGCCAGGACCTGTCTCCTCCACCAATCCGGATGGTCCAGTGTTCCAAGGATCCCCACGACTTTCCAATCCCCGGATCCCCGAGATCCACCTCAAGTGGTGGACAGGACCGCTCTCACCCGGAGACTAGCAACACCGACAGACTCCTTCTCCAGTGATCAGCATGATGCTCCTCCTCCAACAGTGGCCACGGTCCTGCTCCTGCCAGGATTCCCAAGTATCTCCTACAGCAGTCACCATGACCCTCCATCTGCTGGGACACAAGGATCTTCCACTTCCATCAGTTACCAGGATCACCCTGCTACAAAGGTCAGCATCTTCCTCCTCCTTCTCCAGCCATTACATGATCCCCTTCTTCCAGCAATCACTATGATCCTCCTAATCCGAAAATATGCACCATCCTCCTCCTGGAACAGTCACCAAGATACTCCTGGTCTGACGTTCAGTCAGATCCTCGTCTTCCCATAACACCACCGTGTTCCTCTTTCAGAAATCCCTGGGATCCTGCAACCAACGAGCTCCAAGTGTACTCCTCCTGAAAGAAACACTAAGATATTCATTCTGCCACGATCATCGTGCTTCTCCTCCAGCAGGGCTGCTCATGGTCCCCCTCCACCCCACTAAAGGGATCCCCCCGCTCCACAATTCAGCTGTAACCAGCACCATGTACCTGTGCCAGCCATCACAGATATCTTCTTCCAGCGATCACCAAGAACTTCCTCCTCCACATTTGAACATGTTCCTCTTCCTCCACTCATAACAACTGAACTGTTCAGCCACTGAAAGAATCACCAAGGTGTCCTTCCTGGAACCACAGCGATACTCCTCTCAAGCATGCACCATGATCCTCATACTTATGCAATCACCATGATATTCCATCGACAAGAATCGTGACCTTGACACTCCATGGATCATGACAATTCTCATACCCCAATGCGGACCACATTCCTCCTCCTCCTCCGGTGATCAACACGCATCTCCTCAAGCAATCACCACGATCCTCTCCTCGCAATCAGCAAGATCCTCCTACTTCAGGGGCCAGGAGTTCTTCCAGAAATAACATTCACCAAGATCCTGCATCTCCAGTGAGGCCCACAGATTTCTGCACAATTCAGCACCGCCATCTTCCTTCTTCCATGAACGCCACCATCCACCTCCTCAAGTTTACCATGATCCTCCTCTTTGAGCCACCACCGTAATCATCCTCTTAAAAGTACCACCACCGTTCTCCTTCTCCAGGGATCCACCGCTTTCTCAGCCTCCAGCATCCAAACAGTCCTCCGCTTGCAGCCATGTCTCAGCTCTTTATCTTCCAGTGATCCAGAAGTCCCTCCTTCTCAAACCTTCAGTGCACAAGTCCTCCTACCAATACTCTCCAGTGATACTCCTCCTCCAGAACACCGTGATCCTCTTCTCCAAGGATCCGCCTCCAATGGCACCACGATCAGAAAACGCGCTGCATCGCCATGATCTCTGGCCTTCCGACATCCCCAAGATCTTCCTCCTCCCAATATCTCCACCAGTCAACTCTTTCACACATCAGCAAGATGATAAGCCACTGAGGGTCTCCCACATATACCTCCTCCAGCATCACCACGTGGATACGTCTACCAGCGATCACTTCCATGCTCGTGCTGCTCTTCCAAGGACGACTAGACCAACAGCAAGTGATCAACACGATCGCCCTCAACTGGCCATCACCAACAACTTCCTTCTCCTCCAGTCATTGCCACGTTGCTCCTCCTGTGATAAGGGCCATGCATGAACCTCATCCTGCAAGGATTCCAGGTGTCTCCTTCAACCATCACCACCATCCTCATTCGGCAGAAACACCATGATCATCCACTTCCAACAATAGCCGGGGGCATCCTCTGTAAAGGCCAGCAATCATCGCTGTCCTCCAGAGATCACCTTGTCCCCTTCTTCCAGCAATCACTATGGACGTCACAATCCGTTCATCTCAATTACCATCCTCCTGGAGCACTCAACGACATGCTCCATTTGGACGACACTGTGATCCTCGTCCTCCAGTACCATCCCCATCTGCATTCTCCCGAGCGCTTCGGGATCCTCCAAGTGAACAGGGCCATGATCGTCTTGCTGCCACACACACCAAGGTATTCAGCCTGCAAAGCCAATGAAAAATCTTCTCCGTCGGGGCTCATGAAGATCCTCCCCGTTTCAGCCACCACCACCATAAGCCACGTGCAAGCAGCAACACATACCTGTGCCAGTCATCAAGCAGGGCCTTCCTCTGGCGACCAAGAGTTTCACCCTCCGGTGTTCAACAGAATCCTCTTCTTCCAGTAATCACCACGGTCCTCCTCTTCAAACATTTACCAAGTTCTCCCTCACTCGAGCATCACCGGGATACTTCTGAAGCAGTCCTCATGTTCCTCATCGTTCTGCAATTACTATCATCCTGTCCTCCACAGGTCCCCACTGTCTTTTGCTTTGAGCCTTCACCAAGATACTCGCCTTTGAATCATCACCAGGATCTCCAAACGGGAAACTCCAATTCTGCTCCTCTTGCCAAGCAACTCCAGGAACTCAATGTGCAAAGATGACCATGCTGCTCCTCCTGAAAAGATCGTTCTCCTCCAACACCAGCACGATACTCCAACTCCAATCCTAAGCGCGAGCCTCATCCTCCATACGCCTCCACGATATTCCTTATGTGGAGATCACCAAGATCTCCTGCTGCGATGGGTACCATATTCCTTTTTGAGGGAACACCAACATAGTCCAAGGCAGCAAACATGACCGTGCTGCGGCAACGATCACAGAGGTTTTCATCCTCTCAAACTCACCGCGAACCTCCTCTTCTGACGATCACCACTCGTCTCTTCCAGCAATCACTGGGATTCTCCACCAGCACTTACCGACATCCCCCTCCTTCTTGTGTAAGAAGATCTTCCAACTACGGCATTTACCACGATGCCACGTCTCCACACTCACCAGGATACTTCTCCACAAGGGATCTCCAAAATCTTCCTCCTCCTTTGAAAACTTGTTGCACACCCTCAAGCTTCCATACGATCCTCCTCTTTGATCGACCACCATGATCATCGTCTTCAAATTGCCACCACGATCCTCCATCGCCAGGGATCACCAAATTATTCGCACTCCAGCATCTCAATGATCCTCCTCCTGCAGCCATCCCACGCACTGCATGCTCCCGCGATCAACAACATCCTCCTTCTCAAGCAACCAACACGACTCTCCCAAAAATAAGCTCCCACGATACTCCTCTGCAAAGTGACCGCGATCCTCCTCTTTAAGATCCCCAACGATACTCCTCCTCCAATGGACACGCAACCAGAATCCTGTCACCGGACCACGATCCTCTCCCTCCTGTGATACCCAAGGTCATCCACCTCCGGTGATCAACCCCGAATCTATTCCTCCACACCTTGGCACGATGATGCTCTGCTAGCGGTAGCCAGGACCTGTCTCCTCCACCAATCCGGATGGTCCAGTGTTCCAAGGATCCCCACGACTTTCCAATCCCCGGATCCCCGAGATCCACCTCAAGTGGTGGACAGGACCGCTCTCACCCGGAGACTAGCAACACCGACAGACTCCTTCTCCAGTGATCAGCATGATGCTCCTCCTCCAACAGTGGCCACGGTCCTGCTCCTGCCAGGATTCCCAAGTATCTCCTACAGCAGTCACCATGACCCTCCATCTGCTGGGACACAAGGATCTTCCACTTCCATCAGTTACCAGGATCACCCTGCTACAAAGGTCAGCATCTTCCTCCTCCTTCTCCAGCCATTACATGATCCCCTTCTTCCAGCAATCACTATGATCCTCCTAATCCGAAAATATGCACCATCCTCCTCCTGGAACAGTCACCAAGATACTCCTGGTCTGACGTTCAGTCAGATCCTCGTCTTCCCATAACACCACCGTGTTCCTCTTTCAGAAATCCCTGGGATCCTGCAACCAACGAGCTCCAAGTGTACTCCTCCTGAAAGAAACACTAAGATATTCATTCTGCCACGATCATCGTGCTTCTCCTCCAGCAGGGCTGCTCATGGTCCCCCTCCACCCCACTAAAGGGATCCCCCCGCTCCACAATTCAGCTGTAACCAGCACCATGTACCTGTACCAGCCATCACAGATATCTTCTTCCAGCGATCACCAAGAACTTCCTCCTCCACATTTGAACATGTTCCTCTTCCTCCACTCATAACAACTGAACTGTTCAGCCACTGAAAGAATCACCAAGGTGTCCTTCCTGGAACCACAGCGATACTCCTCTCAAGCATGCACCATGATCCTCATACTTATGCAATCACCATGATATTCCATCGACAAGAATCGTGACCTTGACACTCCATGGATCATGACAATTCTCATACCCCAATGCGGACCACATTCCTCCTCCTCCTCCGGTGATCAACACGCATCTCCTCAAGCAATCACCACGATCCTCTCCTCGCAATCAGCAAGATCCTCCTACTTCAGGGGCCAGGAGTTCTTCCAGAAATAACATTCACCAAGATCCTGCATCTCCAGTGAGGCCCACAGATTTCTGCACAATTCAGCACCGCCATCTTCCTTCTTCCATGAACGCCACCATCCACCTCCTCAAGTTTACCATGATCCTCCTCTTTGAGCCACCACCGTAATCATCCTCTTAAAAGTACCACCACCGTTCTCCTTCTCCAGGGATCCACCGCTTTCTCAGCCTCCAGCATCCAAACAGTCCTCTGCTTGCAGCCATGTCTCAGCTCTTTATCTTCCAGTGATCCAGAAGTCCCTCCTTCTCAAACCTTCAGTGCACAAGTCCTCCTACCAATACTCTCCAGTGATACTCCTCCTCCAGAACACCGTGATCCTCTTCTCCAAGGATCCGCCTCCAATGGCACCACGATCAGAAAACGCGCTGCATCGCCATGATCTCTGGCCTTCCGACATCCCCAAGATCTTCCTCCTCCCAATATCTCCACCAGTCAACTCTTTCACACATCAGCAAGATGATAAGCCACTGAGGGTCTCCCACATATACCTCCTCCAGCATCACCACGTGGATACGTCTACCAGCGATCACTTCCATGCTCGTGCTGCTCTTCCAAGGACGACTAGACCAACAGCAAGTGATCAACACGATCGCCCTCAACTGGCCATCACCAACAACTTCCTTCTCCTCCAGTCATTGCCACGTTGCTCCTCCTGTGATAAGGGCCATGCATGAACCTCATCCTGCAAGGATTCCAGGTGTCTCCTTCAACCATCACCACCATCCTCATTCGGCAGAAACACCATGATCATCCACTTCCAACAATAGCCGGGGGCATCCTCTGTAAAGGCCAGCAATCATCGCTGTCCTCCAGAGATCACCTTGTCCCCTTCTTCCAGCAATCACTATGGACGTCACAATCCGTTCATCTCAATTACCATCCTCCTGGAGCACTCAACGACATGCTCCATTTGGACGACACTGTGATCCTCGTCCTCCAGTACCATCCCCATCTGCATTCTCCCGAGCGCTTCGGGATCCTCCAAGTGAACAGGGCCATGATCGTCTTGCTGCCACACACACCAAGGTATTCAGCCTGCAAAGCCAATGAAAAATCTTCTCCGTCGGGGCTCATGAAGATCCTCCCCGTTTCAGCCACCACCACCATAAGCCACGTGCAAGCAGCAACACATACCTGTGCCAGTCATCAAGCAGGGCCTTCCTCTGGCGACCAAGAGTTTCACCCTCCGGTGTTCAACAGAATCCTCTTCTTCCAGTAATCACCACGGTCCTCCTCTTCAAACATTTACCAAGTTCTCCCTCACTCGAGCATCACCGGGATACTTCTGAAGCAGTCCTTATGTTCCTCATCGTTCTGCAATTACTATCATCCTGTCCTCCACAGGTCCCCACTGTCTGTTGCTTTGAGCCTTCACCAAGATACTCGTCTTTGAATCATCAACAGGATCTCCAAACGGGAAACTCCAATTCTGCTCCTCTTGCCAAGCAACTCCAGGAACTCAATGTGCAAAGATGACCATGCTGCTCCTCCTGAAAAGATCGTTCTCCTCCAACACCAGCACGATACTCCAACTCCAATCCTAAGCGCGAGCCTCATCCTCCATACGCCTCCACGATATTCCTTATGTGGAGATCACCAAGATCTCCTGCTGCGATGGGTACCATATTCCTTTTTGAGGGAACACCAACATAGTCCAAGGCAGCAAACATGACCGTGCTGCGGCAACGATCACAGAGGTTTTCATCCTCTCAAACTCACCGTGAACCTCCTCTTCTGACGATCACCACTCATCTCTTCCAGCAATCACTGGGATTCTCCACCAGCACTTACCGACATCCCCCTCCTTCTTGTGTAAGAAGATCTTCCAACTACGGCATTTACCACGATGCCACGTCTCCACACTCACCAGGATACTTCTCCACAAGGGATCTCCAAAATCTTCCTCCTCCTTTGAAAACTTGTTGCACACCCTCAAGCTTCCATACGATCCTCCTCTTTGATCGACCACCATGATCATCGTCTTCAAATTGCCACCACGATCCTCCATCGCCAGGGATCACCAAATTATTCGCACTCCAGCATCTCAATGATCCTCCTCCTGCAGCCATCCCACGCACTGCATGCTCCCGCGATCAACAACATCCTCCTTCTCAAGCAACCAACACGACTCTCCCAAAAATAAGCTCCCACGATACTCCTCTGCAAAGTGACCGCGATCCTCCTCTTTAAGATCCCCAACGATACTCCTCCTCCAATGGACACGCAACCAGAATCCTGTCACCGGACCATGATCCTCTCCCTCCTGTGATACCCAAGGTCATCCACCTCCGGTGATCAACCCCGAATCTATTCCTCCACACCTTGGCACGATGATGCTCTTCTAGTGGTAGCCAGGACCTGTCTCCTCCACCAATCCGGATGGTCCAGTGTTCCAAGGATCCCCACGACTTTCCAATCCCCGGATCCCCGAGATCCACCTCAAGTGGTGGACAGGACCGCTCTCACCCGGAGACTAGCAACACCGACAGACTCCTTCTCCAGTGATCAGCATGATGCTCCTCCTCCAACAGTGGCCACGGTCCTGCTCCTGCCAGGATTCCCAAGTATCTCCTACAGCAGTCACCATGACCCTCCATCTGCTGGGACACAAGGATCTTCCACTTCCATCAGTTACCAGGATCACCCTGCTACAAAGGTCAGCATCTTCCTCCTCCTTCTCCAGCCATTACATGATCCCCTTCTTCCAGCAATCACTATGATCCTCCTAATCCGAAAATATGCACCATCCTCCTCCTGGAACAGTCACCAAGATACTCCTGGTCTGACGTTCAGTCAGATCCTCGTCTTCCCATAACACCACCGTGTTCCTCTTTCAGAAATCCCTGGGATCCTGCAACCAACGAGCTCCAAGTGTATTCCTCCTGAAAGAAACACTAAGATATTCATTCTGCCACGATCATCGTGCTTCTCCTCCAGCAGGGCTCCTCATGGTCCCCCTCCACCCCACTCCAGGGATCCCCCCGCTCCACAATTCAGCTGTAACCAGCACCATGTACCTGTGCCAGCCATCACAGATATCTTCTTCCAGTGATCACCAAGAACTTCCTCCTCCACATTTGAACATGTTCCTCTTCCTCCACTCGTAACTACTGAACTGTTCAGTCACTGAAAGAATCACCAAGGTGTCCTTCCTGGAACCACAGCGATACTCCTCTCAAGCATGCACCATGATCCTCATACTTATGCAATCACCATGATATTCCATCGACAAGAATCGTGACCTTGACACTCCATGGATCATGACAATTCTCATACCCCAATGCGGACCACATTCCTCCTCCTCCTCCGGTGATCAACACGCATCTCCTCAAGCAATCACCACGATCCTCTCCTGGCAATCAGCAAGATCCTCCTACTTCAGGGGTCAGGAGTTCTTCCAGAAATAACATTCACCAAGATCCTGCATCTCCAGTGAGGCCCACAGATTTCTGCACAAGTCAGCACCGCCATCTTCCTTCTTCCATGAACGCCACCATCCACCTCCTCAAGTTTACCATGATCCTCCTCTTTGAGCCACCACCGTAATCATCCTCTTAAAAGTACCACCACCGTTCTCCTTCTCCAGGGATCCACCGCTTTCTCAGCCTCCAGCATCCAAACAGTCCTCCGCTTGCAGCCATGTCTCAGCTCTTTATCTTCCAGTGATCCAGAAGTCCCTCCTTCTCAAACCTTCAGTGCACAAGTCCTCCTACCAATACTCTCCAGTGATACTCCTCCTCCAGAACACCGTGATCCTCTTCTCCAAGGATCCGCCTCCAATGGCACCACGATCAGAAAACGCGCTGCATCGCCATGATCTCTGGCCTTCCGACATCCCCAAGATCTTCCTCCTCCCAATATCTCCACCAGTCAACTCTTTCACACATCAGCAAGATGATAAGCCACTGAGGGTCTCCCACATATACCTCCTCCAGCATCACCACGTGGATACGTCTACCAGCGATCACTTCCATGCTCGTGCTGCTCTTCCAAGGACGACTAGACCAACAGCAAGTGATCAACACGATCGCCCTCAACTGGCCATCACCAACAACTTCCTTCTCCTCCAGTCATTGCCACGTTGCTCCTCCTGTGATAAGGGCCATGCATGAACCTCATCCTGCAAGGATTCCAGGTGTCTCCTTCAACCATCACCACCATCCTCATTCGGCAGAAACACCATGATCATCCACTTCCAACAATAGCCGGGGGCATCCTCTGTAAAAGCCAGCAATCATCGCTGTCCTCCAGAGATCACCTTGTCCCTTTCTTCCAGCAATCACTATGGACGTCACAATCCGTTCATCTCAATTACCATCCTCCTGGAGCACTCAACGACATGCTCCATTTGGACGACACTGTGATCCTCGTCCTCCAGTACCATCCCCATCTGCATTCTCCCGAGCGCTTCGGGATCCTCCAAGTGAACAGGGCCATGATCGTCTTGCTGCCACACACACCAAGGTATTCAGCCTGCAAAGCCAATGAAAAATCTTCTCCGTCGGGGCTCATGAAGATCCTCCCCGTTTCAGCCACCACCACCATAAGCCACGTGCAAGCAGCAACACATACCTGTGCCAGTCATCAAGCAGGGCCTTCCTCTGGCGACCAAGAGTTTCACCCTCCGGTGTTCAACAGAATCCTCTTCTTCCAGTAATCACCACGGTCCTCCTCTTCAAACATTTACCAAGTTCTCCCTCACTCGAGCATCACCGGGATACTTCTGAAGCAGTCCTTATGTTCCTCATCGTTCTGCAATTACTATCATCCTGTCCTCCACAGGTCCACACTGTCTGTTGCTTTGAGCCTTCACCAAGATACTCGTCTTTGAATCATGAACAGGATCTCCAAACGGGAAACTCCAATTCTGCTCCTCTTGCCAAGCAACTCCAAGAACTCAATGTGCAAAGATGACCATGCTGCTCCTCCTGAAAAGATCGTTCTCCTCCAACACCAGCACGATACTCCAACTCCAATCCTAAGCGCGAGCCTCATCCTCCATACGCCTCCACGATATTCCTTATGTGGAGATCACCAAGATCTCCTGCTGCGATGGGTACCATATTCCTTTTTGAGGGAACACCAACATAGTCCAAGGCAGCAAACATGACCGTGCTGCGGCAACGATCACAGAGGTTTTCATCCTCTCAAACTCACCGTGAACCTCCTCTTCTGACGATCACCACTCGTCTCTTCCAGCAATCACTGGGATTCTCCACCAGCACTTACCGACATCCCCCTCCTTCTTGTGTAAGAAGATCTTCCAACTACGGCATTTACCACGATGCCACGTCTCCACACTCACCAGGATACTTCTCCACAAGGGATCTCCAAAATCTTCCTCCTCCTTTGAAAACTTGTTGCACACCCTCAAGCTTCCATACGATCCTCCTCTTTGATCGACCACCATGATCATCGTCTTCAAATTGCCACCACGATCCTCCATCGCCAGGGATCACCAAATTATTCGCACTCCAGCATCTCAATGATCCTCCTCCTGCAGCCATCCCACGCACTGCATGCTCCCGCGATCAACAACATCCTCCTTCTCAAGCAACCAACACGACTCTCCCAAAAATAAGCTCCCACGATACTCCTCTGCAAAGTGACCGCGATCCTCCTCTTTAAGATCCCCAACGATACTCCTCCTCCAATGGACACGCAACCAGAATCCTGTCACCGGACCATGATCCTCTCCCTCCTGTGATACCCAAGGTCATCCACCTCCGGTGATCAACCCCGAATCTATTCCTCCACACCTTGGCACGATGATGCTCTTCTAGTGGTAGCCAGGACCTGTCTCCTCCACCAATCCGGATGGTCCAGTGTTCCAAGGATCCCCACGACTTTCCAATCCCCGGATCCCCGAGATCCACCTCAAGTGGTGGACAGGACCGCTCTCACCCAGAGACTAGCAACACCGACAGACTCCTTCTCCAGTGATCAGCATGATGCTCCTCCTCCAACAGTGGCCACGGTCCTGCTCCTGCCAGGATTCCCAAGTATCTCCTACAGCAGTCACCATGACCCTCCATCTGCTGGGACACAAGGATCTTCCACTTCCATCAGTTACCAGGATCACCCTGCTACAAAGGTCAGCATCTTCCTCCTCCTTCTCCAGCCATTACATGATCCCCTTCTTCCAGCAATCACTATGATCCTCCTAATCCGAAAATATGCACCATCCTCCTCCTGGAACAGTCACCAAGATACTCCTGGTCTGACGTTCAGTCAGATCCTCGTCTTCCCATAACACCACCGTGTTCCTCTTTCAGAAATCCCTGGGATCCTGCAACCAACGAGCTCCAAGTGTACTCCTCCTGAAAGAAACACTAAGATATTCATTCTGCCACGATCATCGTGCTTCTCCTCCAGCAGGGCTGCTCATGGTCCCCCTCCACCCCACTCCAGGGATCCCCCCGCTCCACAATTCAGCTGTAACCAGCACCATGTACCTGTGCCAGCCATCACAGATATCTTCTTCCAGTGATCACCAAGAACTTCCTCCTCCACATTTGAACATGTTCCTCTTCCTCCACTCATAACTACTGAACTGTTCAGTCACTGAAAGAATCACCAAGGTGTCCTTCCTGGAACCACAGCGATACTCCTCTCAAGCATGCACCATGATCCTCATACTTATGCAATCACCATGATATTCCATCGACAAGAATCGTGACCTTGACACTCCATGGATCATGACAATTCTCATACCCCAATGCGGACCACATTCCTCCTCCTCCTCCGGTGATCAACACGCATCTCCTCAAGCAATCACCACGATCCTCTCCTGGCAATCAGCAAGATCCTCCTACTTCAGGGGTCAGGAGTTCTTCCAGAAATAACATTCACCAATATCCTGCATCTCCAGTGAGGCCCACAGATTTCTGCACAAGTCAGCACCGCCATCTTCCTTCTTCCATGAACGCCACCATCCACCTCCTCAAGTTTACCATGATCCTCCTCTTTGAGCCACCACCGTAATCATCCTCTTAAAAGTACCACCACCGTTCTCCTTCTCCAGGGATCCACCGCTTTCTCAGCCTCCAGCATCCAAACAGTCCTCCGCTTGCAGCCATGTCTCAGCTCTTTATCTTCCAGTGATCCAGAAGTCCCTCCTTCTCAAACCTTCAGTGCACAAGTCCTCCTACCAATACTCTCCAGTGATACTCCTCCTCCAGAACACCGTGATCCTCTTCTCCAAGGATCCGCCTCCAATGGCACCACGATCAGAAAACGCGCTGCATCGCCATGATCTCTGGCCTTCCGACATCCCCAAGATCTTCCTCCTCCCAATATCTCCACCAGTCAACTCTTTCACACATCAGCAAGATGATAAGCCACTGAGGGTCTCCCACATATACCTCCTCCAGCATCACCACGTGGATACGTCTACCAGCGATCACTTCCATGCTCGTGCTGCTCTTCCAAGGACGACTAGACCAACAGCAAGTGATCAACACGATCGCCCTCAACTGGCCATCACCAACAACTTCCTTCTCCTCCAGTCATTGCCACGTTGCTCCTCCTGTGATAAGGGCCATGCATGAACCTCATCCTGCAAGGATTCCAGGTGTCTCCTTCAACCATCACCACCATCCTCATTCGGCAGAAACACCATGATCATCCACTTCCAACAATAGCCGGGGGCATCCTCTGTAAAAGCCAGCAATCATCGCTGTCCTCCAGAGATCACCTTGTCCCCTTCTTCCAGCAATCACTATGGACGTCACAATCCGTTCATCTCAATTACCATCCTCCTGGAGCACTCAACGACATGCTCCATTTGGACGACACTGTGATCCTCGTCCTCCAGTACCATCCCCATCTGCATTCTCCCGAGCGCTTCGGGATCCTCCAAGTGAACAGGGCCATGATCGTCTTGCTGCCACACACACCAAGGTATTCAGCCTGCAAAGCCAATGAAAAATCTTCTCCGTCGGGGCTCATGAAGATCCTCCCCGTTTCAGCCACCACCACCATAAGCCACGTGCAAGCAGCAACACATAACTGTGCCAGTCATCAAGCAGGGCCTTCCTCTGGCGACCAAGAGTTTCACCCTCCGGTGTTCAACAGAATCCTCTTCTTCCAGTAATCACCACGGTCCTCCTCTTCAAACATTTACCAAGTTCTCCCTCACTCGAGCATCACCGGGATACTTCTGAAGCAGTCCTCATGTTCCTCATCGTTCTGCAATTACTATCATCCTGTCCTCCACAGGTCCACACTGTCTGTTGCTTTGAGCCTTCACCAAGATACTCGCCTTTGAATCATCAACAGGATCTCCAAACGGGAAACTCCAATTCTGCTCCTCTTGCCAAGCAACTCCAGGAACTCAATGTGCAAAGATGACCATGCTGCTCCTCCTGAAAAGATCGTTCTCCTCCAACACCAGCACGATACTCCAACTCCAATCCTAAGCGCGAGCCTCATCCTCCATACGCCTCCACGATATTCCTTATGTGGAGATCACCAAGATCTCCTGCTGCGATGGGTACCATATTCCTTTTTGAGGGAACACCAACATAGTCCAAGGCAGCAAACATGACCGTGCTGCGGCAACGATCACAGAGGTTTTCATCCTCTCAAACTCACCGCGAACCTCCTCTTCTGACGATCACCACTCGTCTCTTCCAGCAATCACTGGGATTCTCCACCAGCACTTACCGACATCCCCCTCCTTCTTGTGTAAGAAGATCTTCCAACTACGGCATTTACCATGATGCCACGTCTCCACACTCACCAGGATACTTCTCCACAAGGGATCTCCAAAATCTTCCTCCTCCTTTGAAAACTTGTTGCACACCCTCAAGCTTCCATACGATCCTCCTCTTTGATCGACCACCATGATCATCGTCTTCAAATTGCCACCACGATCCTCCATCGCCAGGGATCACCAAATTATTCGCACTCCAGCATCTCAATGATCCTCCTCCTGCAGCCATCCCACGCACTGCATGCTCCCGCGATCAACAACATCCTCCTTCTCAAGCAACCAACACGACTCTCCCAAAAATAAGCTCCCACGATACTCCTCTGCAAAGTGACCGCGATCCTCCTCTTTAAGATCCCCAACGATACTCCTCCTCCAATGGACACGCAACCAGAATCCTGTCACCGGACCACGATCCTCTCTCTCCTGTGATACCCAAGGTCATCCACCTCCGGTGATCAACCCCGAATCTATTCCTCCACACCTTGGCACGATGATGCTCTGCTAGCGGTAGCCAGGACCTGTCTCCTCCACCAATCCGGATGGTCCAGTGTTCCAAGGATCCCCACGACTTTCCAATCCCCGGATCCCCGAGATCCACCTCAAGTGGTGGACAGGACCGCTCTCACCCGGAGACTAGCAACACCGACAGACTCCTTCTCCAGTGATCAGCATGATGCTCCTCCTCCAACAGTGGCCACGGTCCTGCTCCTGCCAGGATTCCCAAGTATCTCCTACAGCAGTCACCATGACCCTCCATCTGCTGGGACACAAGGATCTTCCACTTCCATCAGTTACCAGGATCACCCTGCTACAAAGGTCAGCATCTTCCTCCTCCTTCTCCAGCCATTACATGATCCCCTTCTTCCAGCAATCACTATGATCCTCCTAATCCGAAAATATGCACCATCCTCCTCCTGGAACAGTCACCAAGATACTCCTGGTCTGACGTTCAGTCAGATCCTCGTCTTCCCATAACACCACCGTGTTCCTCTTTCAGAAATCCCTGGGATCCTGCAACCAACGAGCTCCAAGTGTACTCCTCCTGAAAGAAACACTAAGATATTCATTCTGCCACGATCATCGTGCTTCTCCTCCAGCAGGGCTGCTCATGGTCCCCCTCCACCCCACTCCAGGGATCCCCCCGCTCCACAATTCAGCTGTAACCAGCACCATGTACCTGTGCTAGCCATCACAGATATCTTCTTCCAGCGATCACCAAGAACTTCCTCCTCCACATTTGAACATGTTCCTCTTCCTCCACTCATAACAACTGAACTGTTCAGCTACTGAAAGAATCACCAAGGTGTCCTTCCTGGAACCACAGCGATACTCCTCTCAAGCATGCACCATGATCCTCATACTTATGCAATCACCATGATATTCCATCGACAAGAATCGTGACCTTGACACTCCATGGATCATGACAATTCTCATACCCCAATGCGGACCACATTCCTCCTCCTCCTCCGGTGATCAACACGCATCTCCTCAAGCAATCACCACGATCCTCTCCTGGCAATCAGCAAGATCCTCCTACTTCAGGGGTCAGGAGTTCTTCCAGAAATAACATTCACCAAGATCCTGCATCTCCAGTGAGGCCCACAGACTTCTGCACAAGTCAGCACCACCATCTTCCTTCTTCCATGAACGCCACCATCCACCTCCTCAAGTTTACCATGATCCTCCTCTTTGAGCCACCACCGTAATCATCCTCTTAAAAGTACCACCACCGTTCTCCTTCTCCAGGGATCCACCGCTTTCTCAGCCTCCAGCATCCAAACAGTCCTCCGCTTGCAGCCATGTCTCAGCTCTTTATCTTCCAGTGATCCAGAAGTCCCTCCTTCTCAAACCTTCAGTGCACAAGTCCTCCTACCAATACTCTCCAGTGATACTCCTCCTCCAGAACACCGTGATCCTCTTCTCCAAGGATCCGCCTCCAATGGCACCACGATCAGAAAACGCGCTGCATCGCCATGATCTCTGGCCTTTCGACATCCCCAAGATCTTCCTCCTCCCAATATCTCCACCAGTCAACTCTTTCACACATCAGCAAGATGATAAGCCACTGAGGGTCTCCCACATATACCTCCTCCAGCATCACCACGTGGATACGTCTACCAGCGATCACTTCCATGCTCGTGCTGCTCTTCCAAGGACGACTAGACCAACAGCAAGTGATCAACACGATCGCCCTCAACTGGCCATCACCAACAACTTCCTTCTCCTCCAGTCATTGCCACGTTGCTCCTCCTGTGATAAGGGCCATGCATGAACCTCATCCTGCAAGGATTCCAGGTGTCTCCTTCAACCATCACCACCATCCTCATTCGGCAGAAACACCATGATCATCCACTTCCAACAATAGCCGGGGGCATCCTCTGTAAAGGCCAGCAATCATCGCTGTCCTCCAGAGATCACCTTGTCCCCTTCTTCCAGCAATCACTATGGACGTCACAATCCGTTCATCTCAATTACCATCCTCCTGGAGCACTCAACGACATGCTCCATTTGGACGACACTGTGATCCTCGTCCTCCAGTACCATCCCCATCTGCATTCTCCCGAGCGCTTCGGGATCCTCCAAGTGAACAGGGCCATGATCGTCTTGCTGCCACACACACCAAGGTATTCAGCCTGCAAAGCCAATGAAAAATCTTCTCCGTCGGGGCTCATGAAGATCCTCCCCGTTTCAGCCACCACCACCATAAGCCACGTGCAAGCAGCAACACATACCTGTGCCAGTCATCAAGCAGGGCCTTCCTCTGGCGACCAAGAGTTTCACCCTCCGGTGTTCAACAGAATCCTCTTCTTCCAGTAATCACCACGGTCCTCCTCTTCAAACATTTACCAAGTTCTCCCTCACTCGAGCATCACCGGGATACTTCTGAAGCAGTCCTCATGTTCCTCATCGTTCTGCAATTACTATCATCCTGTCCTCCACAGGTCCCCACTGTCTTTTGCTTTGAGCCTTCACCAAGATACTCGCCTTTGAATCATCACCAGGATCTCCAAACGGGAAACTCCAATTCTGCTCCTCTTGCCAAGCAACTCCAGGAACTCAATGTGCAAAGATTACCATGCTGCTCCTCCTGAAAAGATCCTTCTCCTCCAACACCAGCACGATACTCCAACTCCAATCCTAAGCGCGAGCCTCATCCTCCATACGCCTCCACGATATTCCTTATGTGGAGATCACCAAGATCTCCTGCTGCGATGGGTACCATATTCCTTTTTGAGGGAACACCAACATAGTCCAAGGCAGCAAACATGACCGTGCTGCGGCAACGATCACAGAGGTTTTCATCCTCTCAAACTCACCGCGAACCTCCTCTTCTGACGATCACCACTCGTCTCTTCCAGCAATCACTGGGATTCTCCACCAGCACTTACCGACATCCCCCTCCTTCTTGTGTAAGAAGATCTTCCAACTACGGCATTTACCACGATGCCACGTCTCCACACTCACCAGGATACTTCTCCACAAGGGATCTCCAAAATCTTCCTCCTCCTTTGAAAACTTGTTGCACACCCTCAAGCTTCCATACGATCCTCCTCTTTGATCGACCACCATGATCATCGTCTTCAAATTGCCACCACGATCCTCCATCGCCAGGGATCACCAAATTATTCGCACTCCAGCATCTCAATGATCCTCCTCCTGCAGCCATCCCACGCACTGCATGCTCCCGCGATCAACAACATCCTCCTTCTCAAGCAACCAACACGACTCTCCCAAAAATAAGCTCCCACGATACTCCTCTGCAAAGTGACCGCGATCCTCCTCTTTAAGATCCCCAACGATACTCCTCCTCCAATGGACACGCAACCAGAATCCTGTCACCGGACCATGATCCTCTCCCTCCTGTGATACCCAAGGTCATCCACCTCCGGTGATCAACCCCGAATCTATTCCTCCACACCTTGGCACGATGATGCTCTGCTAGCGGTAGCCAGGACCTGTCTCCTCCACCAATCCGGATGGTCCAGTGTTCCAAGGATCCCCACGACTTTCCAATCCCCGGATCCCCGAGATCCACCTCAAGTGGTGGACAGGACCGCTCTCACCCGGAGACTAGCAACACCGACAGACTCCTTCTCCAGTGATCAGCATGATGCTCCTCCTCCAACAGTGGCCACGGTCCTGCTCCTGCCAGGATTCCCAAGTATCTCCTACAGCAGTCACCATGACCCTCCATCTGCTGGGACACAAGGATCTTCCACTTCCATCAGTTACCAGGATCACCCTGCTACAAAGGTCAGCATCTTCCTCCTCCTTCTCCAGCCATTACATGATCCCCTTCTTCCAGCAATCACTATGATCCTCCTAATCCGAAAATATGCACCATCCTCCTCCTGGAACAGTCACCAAGATACTCCTGGTCTGACGTTCAGTCAGATCCTCGTCTTCCCATAACACCACCGTGTTCCTCTTTCAGAAATCCCTGGGATCCTGCAACCAACGAGCTCCAAGTGTACTCCTCCTGAAAGAAACACTAAGATATTCATTCTGCCACGATCATCGTGCTTCTCCTCCAGCAGGGCTGCTCATGGTCCCCCTCCACCCCACTAAAGGGATCCCCCCGCTCCACAATTCAGCTGTAACCAGCACCATGTACCTGTACCAGCCATCACAGATATCTTCTTCCAGCGATCACCAAGAACTTCCTCCTCCACATTTGAACATGTTCCTCTTCCTCCACTCATAACAACTGAACTGTTCAGCCACTGAAAGAATCACCAAGGTGTCCTTCCTGGAACCACAGCGATACTCCTCTCAAGCATGCACCATGATCCTCATACTTATGCAATCACCATGATATTCCATCGACAAGAATCGTGACCTTGACACTCCATGGATCATGACAATTCTCATACCCCAATGCGGACCACATTCCTCCTCCTCCTCCGGTGATCAACACGCATCTCCTCAAGCAATCACCACGATCCTCTCCTCGCAATCAGCAAGATCCTCCTACTTCAGGGGCCAGGAGTTCTTCCAGAAATAACATTCACCAAGATCCTGCATCTCCAGTGAGGCCCACAGATTTCTTCACAATTCAGCACCGCCATCTTCCTTCTTCCATGAACGCCACCATCCACCTCCTCAAGTTTACCATGATCCTCCTCTTTGAGCCACCACCGTAATCATCCTCTTAAAAGTACCACCACCGTTCTCCTTCTCCAGGGATCCACCGCTTTCTCAGCCTCCAGCATCCAAACAGTCCTCCGCTTGCAGCCATGTCTCAGCTCTTTATCTTCCAGTGATCCAGAAGTCCCTCCTTCTCAAACCTTCAGTGCACAAGTCCTCCTACCAATACTCTCCAGTGATACTCCTCCTCCAGAACACCGTGATCCTCTTCTCCAAGGATCCGCCTCCAATGGCACCACGATCAGAAAACGCGCTGCATCGCCATGATCTCTGGCCTTCCGACATCCCCAAGATCTTCCTCCTCCCAATATCTCCACCAGTCAACTCTTTCACACATCAGCAAGATGATAAGCCACTGAGGGTCTCCCACATATACCTCCTCCAGCATCACCACGTGGATACGTCTACCAGCGATCACTTCCATGCTCGTGCTGCTCTTCCAAGGACGACTAGACCAACAGCAAGTGATCAACACGATCGCCCTCAACTGGCCATCACCAACAACTTCCTTCTCCTCCAGTCATTGCCACGTTGCTCCTCCTGTGATAAGGGCCATGCATGAACCTCATCCTGCAAGGATTCCAGGTGTCTCCTTCAACCATCACCACCATCCTCATTCGGCAGAAACACCATGATCATCCACTTCCAACAATAGCCGGGGGCATCCTCTGTAAAGGCCAGCAATCATCGCTGTCCTCCAGAGATCACCTTGTCCCCTTCTTCCAGCAATCACTATGGACGTCACAATCCGTTCATCTCAATTACCATCCTCCTGGAGCACTCAACGACATGCTCCATTTGGACGACACTGTGATCCTCGTCCTCCAGTACCATCCCCATCTGCATTCTCCCGAGCGCTTCGGGATCCTCCAAGTGAACAGGGCCATGATCGTCTTGCTGCCACACACACCAAGGTATTCAGCCTGCAAAGCCAATGAAAAATCTTCTCCGTCGGGGCTCATGAAGATCCTCCCCGTTTCAGCCACCACCACCATAAGCCACGTGCAAGCAGCAACACATACCTGTGCCAGTCATCAAGCAGGGCCTTCCTCTGGCGACCAAGAGTTTCACCCTCCGCTGTTCAACAGAATCCTCTTCTTCCAGTAATCACCACGGTCCTCCTCTTCAAACATTTACCAAGTTCTCCCTCACTCGAGCATCACCGGGATACTTCTGAAGCAGTCCTCATGTTCCTCATCGTTCTGCAATTACTATCATCCTGTCCTCCACAGGTCCCCACTGTCTGTTGCTTTGAGCCTTCACCAAGATACTCGCCTTTGAATCATCACCAGGATCTCCAAACGGGAAACTCCAATTCTGCTCCTCTTGCCAAGCAACTCCAGGAACTCAATGTGCAAAGATGACCATGCTGCTCCTCCTGAAAAGATCGTTCTCCTCCAACACCAGCACGATACTCCAACTCCAATCCTAAGCGCGAGCCTCATCCTCCATACGCCTCCACGATATTCCTTATGTGGAGATCACCAAGATCTCCTGCTGCGATGGGTACCATATTCCTTTTTGAGGGAACACCAACATAGTCCAAGGCAGCAAACATGACCGTGCTGCGGCAACGATCACAGAGGTTTTCATCCTCTCAAACTCACCGTGAACCTCCTCTTCTGACGATCACCACTCGTCTCTTCCAGCAATCACTGGAATTCTCCACCAGCACTTACCGACATCCCCCTCCTTCTTGTGTAAGAAGATCTTCCAACTACGGCATTTACCACGATGCCACGTCTCCACACTCACCAGGATACTTCTCCACAAGGGATCTCCAAAATCTTCCTCCTCCTTTGAAAACTTGTTGCACACCCTCAAGCTTCCATACGATCCTCCTCTTTGATCGACCACCATGATCATCGTCTTCAAATTGCCACCACGATCCTCCATCGCCAGGGATCACCAAATTATTCGCACTCCAGCATCTCAATGATCCTCCTCCTGCAGCCATCCCACGCACTGCATGCTCCCGCGATCAACAACATCCTCCTTCTCAAGCAACCAACACGACTCTCCCAAAAATAAGCTCCCACGATACTCCTCTGCAAAGTGACCGCGATCCTCCTCTTTAAGATCCCCAACGATACTCCTCCTCCAATGGACACGCAACCAGAATCCTGTCACCGGACCATGATCCTCTCCCTCCTGTGATACCCAAGGTCATCCACCTCCGGTGATCAACCCCGAATCTATTCCTCCACACCTTGGCACGATGATGCTCTTCTAGTGGTAGCCAGGACCTGTCTCCTCCACCAATCCGGATGGTCCAGTGTTCCAAGGATCCCCACGACTTTCCAATCCCCGGATCCCCGAGATCCACCTCAAGTGGTGGACAGGACCGCTCTCACCCGGAGACTAGCAACACCGACAGACTCCTTCTCCAGTGATCAGCATGATGCTCCTCCTCCAACAGTGGCCACGGTCCTGCTCCTGCCAGGATTCCCAAGTATCTCCTACAGCAGTCACCATGACCCTCCATCTGCTGGGACACAAGGATCTTCCACTTCCATCAGTTACCAGGATCACCCTGCTACAAAGGTCAGCATCTTCCTCCTCCTTCTCCAGCCATTACATGATCCCCTTCTTCCAGCAATCACTATGATCCTCCTAATCCGAAAATATGCACCATCCTCCTCCTGGAACAGTCACCAAGATACTCCTGGTCTGACGTTCAGTCAGATCCTCGTCTTCCCATAACACCACCGTGTTCCTCTTTCAGAAATCCCTGGGATCCTGCAACCAACGAGCTCCAAGTGTACTCCTCCTGAAAGAAACACTAAGATATTCATTCTGCCACGATCATCGTGCTTCTCCTCCAGCAGGGCTGCTCATGGTCCCCCTCCACCCCACTCCAGGGATCCCCCCGCTCCACAATTCAGCTGTAACCAGCACCATGTACCTGTGCCAGCCATCACAGATATCTTCTTCCAGTGATCACCAAGAACTTCCTCCTCCACATTTGAACATGTTCCTCTTCCTCCACTCATAACTACTGAACTGTTCAGTCACTGAAAGAATCACCAAGGTGTCCTTCCTGGAACCACAGCGATACTCCTCTCAAGCATGCACCATGATCCTCATACTTATGCAATCACCATGATATTCCATCGACAAGAATCCTGACCTTGACACTCCATGGATCATGACAATTCTCATACCCCAATGCGGACCACATTCCTCCTCCTCCTCCGGTGATCAACACGCATCTCCTCAAGCAATCACCACGATCCTCTCCTGGCAATCAGCAAGATCCTCCTACTTCAGGGGTCAGGAGTTCTTCCAGAAATAACATTCACCAAGATCCTGCATCTCCAGTGAGGCCCACAGATTTCTGCACAAGTCAGCACCGCCATCTTCCTTCTTCCATGAACGCCACCATCCACCTCCTCAAGTTTACCATGATCCTCCTCTTTGAGCCACCACCGTAATCATCCTCTTAAAAGTACCACCACCGTTCTCCTTCTCCAGGGATCCACCGCTTTCTCAGCCTCCAGCATCCAAACAGTCCTCCGCTTGCAGCCATGTCTCAGCTCTTTATCTTCCAGTGATCCAGAAGTCCCTCCTTCTCAAACCTTCAGTGCACAAGTCCTCCTACCAATACTCTCCAGTGATACTCCTCCTCCAGAACACCGTGATCCTCTTCTCCAAGGATCCGCCTCCAATGGCACCACGATCAGAAGACGCGCTGCATCGCCATGATCTCTGGCCTTCCGACATCCCCAAGATCTTCCTCCTCCCAATATCTCCACCAGTCAACTCTTTCACACATCAGCAAGATGATAAGCCACTGAGGGTCTCCCACATATACCTCCTCCAGCATCACCACGTGGATACGTCTACCAGCGATCACTTCCATGCTCGTGCTGCTCTTCCAAGGACGACTAGACCAACAGCAAGTGATCAACACGATCGCCCTCAACTGGCCATCACCAACAACTTCCTTCTCCTCCAGTCATTGCCACGTTGCTCCTCCTGTGATAAGGGCCATGCATGAACCTCATCCTGCAAGGATTCCAGGTGTCTCCTTCAACCATCACCACCATCCTCATTCGGCAGAAACACCATGATCATCCACTTCCAACAATAGCCGGGGGCATCCTCTGTAAAGGCCAGCAATCATCGCTGTCCTCCAGAGATCACCTTGTCCCCTTCTTCCAGCAATCACTATGGACGTCACAATCCGTTCATCTCAATTACCATCCTCCTGGAGCACTCAACGACATGCTCCATTTGGACGACACTGTGATCCTCGTCCTCCAGTACCATCCCCATCTGCATTCTCCCGAGCGCTTCGGGATCCTCCAAGTGAACAGGGCCATGATCGTCTTGCTGCCACACACACCAAGGTATTCAGCCTGCAAAGCCAATGAAAAATCTTCTCCGTTGGGGCTCATGAAGATCCTCCCCGTTTCAGCCACCACCACCATAAGCCACGTGCAAGCAGCAACACATACCTGTGCCAGTCATCAAGCAGGGCCTTCCTCTGGCGACCAAGAGTTTCACCCTCCGGTGTTCAACAGAATCCTCTTCTTCCAGTAATCACCACGGTCCTCCTCTTCAAACATTTACCAAGTTCTCCCTCACTCGAGCATCACCGGGATACTTCTGAAGCAGTCCTCATGTTCCTCATCGTTCTGCAATTACTATCATCCTGTCCTCCACAGGTCCACACTGTCTGTTGCTTTGAGCCTTCACCAGGATACTCGCCTTTCAATCATCAACAGGATCTCCAAACGGGAAACTCCAATTCTGCTCCTCTTGCCAAGCAACTCCAGGAACTCAATGTGCAAAGATGACCATGCTGCTCCTCCTGAAAAGATCGTTCTCCTCCAACACCAGCACGATACTCCAACTCCAATCCTAAGCGCGAGCCTCATCCTCCATACGCCTCCACGATATTCCTTATGTGGAGATCACCAAGATCTCCTGCTGCGATGGGTACCATATTCCTTTTTGAGGGAACACCAACATAGTCCAAGGCAGCAAACATGACCGTGCTGCGGCAACGATCACAGAGGTTTTCATCCTCTCAAACTCACCGCGAACCTCCTCTTCTGACGATCACCACTCGTCTCTTCCAGCAATCACTGGGATTCTCCACCAGCACTTACCGACATCCCCCTCCTTCTTGTGTAAGAAGATCTTCCAACTACGGCATTTACCACGATGCCACGTCTCCACACTCACCAGGATACTTCTCCACAAGGGATCTCCAAAATCTTCCTCCTCCTTTGAAAACTTGTTGCACACCCTCAAGCTTCCATACGATCCTCCTCTTTGATCGACCACCATGATCATCGTCTTCAAATTGCCACCACGATCCTCCATCGCCAGGGATCACCAAATTATTCGCACTCCAGCATCTCAATGATCCTCCTCCTGCAGCCATCCCACGCACTGCATGCTCCCGCGATCAACAACATCCTCCTTCTCAAGCAACCAACACGACTCTCCCAAAAATAAGCTCCCACGATACTCCTCTGCAAAGTGACCGCGATCCTCCTCTTTAAGATCCCCAACGATACTCCTCCTCCAATGGACACGCAACCAGAATCCTGTCACCGGACCATGATCCTCTCTCTCCTGTGATACCCAAGGTCATCCACCTCCGGTGATCAACCCCGAATCTATTCCTCCACACCTTGGCACGATGATGCTCTGCTAGCGGTAGCCAGGACCTGTCTCCTCCACCAATCCGGATGGTCCAGTGTTCCAAGGATCCCCACGACTTTCCAATCCCCGGATCCCCGAGATCCACCTCAAGTGGTGGACAGGACCGCTCTCACCCGGAGACTAGCAACACCGACAGACTCCTTCTCCAGTGATCAGCATGATGCTCCTCCTCCAACAGTGGCCACGGTCCTGCTCCTGCCAGGATTCCCAAGTATCTCCTACAGCAGTCACCATGACCCTCCATCTGCTGGGACACAAGGATCTTCCACTTCCATCAGTTACCAGGATCACCCTGCTACAAAGGTCAGCATCTTCCTCCTCCTTCTCCAGCCATTACATGATCCCCTTCTTCCAGCAATCACTATGATCCTCCTAATCCGAAAATATGCACCATCCTCCTCCTGGAACAGTCACCAAGATACTCCTGGTCTGACGTTCAGTCAGATCCTCGTCTTCCCATAACACCACCGTGTTCCTCTTTCAGAAATCCCTGGGATCCTGCAACCAACGAGCTCCAAGTGTACTCCTCCTGAAAGAAACACTAAGATATTCATTCTGCCACGATCATCGTGCTTCTCCTCCAGCAGGGCTGCTCATGGTCCCCCTCCACCCCACTCCAGGGATCCCCCCGCTCCACAATTCAGCTGTAACCAGCACCATGTACCTGTGCTAGCCATCACAGATATCTTCTTCCAGCGATCACCAAGAACTTCCTCCTCCACATTTGAACATGTTCCTCTTCCTCCACTCATAACAACTGAACTGTTCAGCCACTGAAAGAATCACCAAGGTGTCCTTCCTGGAACCACAGCGATACTCCTCTCAAGCATGCACCATGATCCTCATACTTATGCAATCACCATGATATTCCATCGACAAGAATCGTGACCTTGACACTCCATGGATCATGACAATTCTCATACCCCAATGCGGACCACATTCCTCCTCCTCCTCCGGTGATCAACACGCATCTCCTCAAGCAATCACCACGATCCTCTCCTGGCAATCAGCAAGATCCTCCTACTTCAGGGGTCAGGAGTTCTTCCAGAAATAACATTCACCAAGATCCTGCATCTCCAGTGAGGCCCACAGACTTCTGCACAAGTCAGCACCGCCATCTTCCTTCTTCCATGAACGCCACCATCCACCTCCTCAAGTTTACCATGATCCTCCTCTTTGAGCCACCACCGTAATCATCCTCTTAAAAGTACCACCACCGTTCTCCTTCTCCAGGGATCCACCGCTTTCTCAGCCTCCAGCATCCAAACAGTCCTCCGCTTGCAGCCATGTCTCAGCTCTTTATCTTCCAGTGATCCAGAAGTCCCTCCTTCTCAAACCTTCAGTGCACAAGTCCTCCTACCAATACTCTCCAGTGATACTCCTCCTCCAGAACACCGTGATCCTCTTCTCCAAGGATCCGCCTCCAATGGCCCCACGATCAGAAAACGCGCTGCATCGCCATGATCTCTGGCCTTTCGACATCCCCAAGATCTTCCTCCTCCCAATATCTCCACCAGTCAACTCTTTCACACATCAGCAAGATGATAAGCCACTGAGGGTCTCCCACATATACCTCCTCCAGCATCACCACGTGGATACGTCTACCAGCGATCACTTCCATGCTCGTGCTGCTCTTCCAAGGACGACTAGACCAACAGCAAGTGATCAACACGATCGCCCTCAACTGGCCATCACCAACAACTTCCTTCTCCTCCAGTCATTGCCACGTTGCTCCTCCTGTGATAAGGGCCATGCATGAACCTCATCCTGCAAGGATTCCAGGTGTCTCCTTCAACCATCACCACCATCTTCATTCGGCAGAAACACCATGATCATCCACTTCCAACAATAGCCGGGGGCATCCTCTGTAAAGGCCAGCAATCATCGCTGTCCTCCAGAGATCACCTTGTCCCCTTCTTCCAGCAATCACTATGGACGTCACAATCCGTTCATCTCAATTACCATCCTCCTGGAGCACTCAACGACATGCTCCATTTGGACGACACTGTGATCCTCGTCCTCCAGTACCATCCCCATCTGCATTCTCCCGAGCGCTTCGGGATCCTCCAAGTGAACAGGGCCATGATCGTCTTGCTGCCACACACACCAAGGTATTCAGCCTGCAAAGCCAATGAAAAATCTTCTCCGTCGGGGCTCATGAAGATCCTCCCCGTTTCAGCCACCACCACCATAAGCCACGTGCAAGCAGCAACACATACCTGTGCCAGTCATCAAGCAGGGCCTTCCTCTGGCGACCAAGAGTTTCACCCTCCGGTGTTCAACAGAATCCTCTTCTTCCAGTAATCACCACGGTCCTCCTCTTCAAACATTTACCAAGTTCTCCCTCACTCGAGCATCACCGGGATACTTCTGAAGCAGTCCTCATGTTCCTCATCGTTCTGCAATTACTATCATCCTGTCCTCCACAGGTCCCCACTGTCTTTTGCTTTGAGCCTTCACCAAGATACTCGCCTTTGAATCATCACCAGGATCTCCAAACGGGAAACTCCAATTCTGCTCCTCTTGCCAAGCAACTCCAGGAACTCAATGTGCAAAGATGACCATGCTGCTCCTCCTGAAAAGATCGTTCTCCTCCAACACCAGCACGATACTCCAACTCCAATCCTAAGCGCGAGCCTCATCCTCCATACGCCTCCACGATATTCCTTATGTGGAGATCACCAAGATCTCCTGCTGCGATGGGTACCATATTCCTTTTTGAGGGAACACCAACATAGTCCAAGGCAGCAAACATGACCGTGCTGCGGCAACGATCACAGAGGTTTTCATCCTCTCAAACTCACCGCGAACCTCCTCTTCTGACGATCACCACTCGTCTCTTCCAGCAATCACTGGGATTCTCCACCAGCACTTACCGACATCCCCCTCCTTCTTGTGTAAGAAGATCTTCCAACTACGGCATTTACCACGATGCCACGTCTCCACACTCACCAGGATACTTCTCCACAAGGGATCTCCAAAATCTTCCTCCTCCTTTGAAAACTTGTTGCACACCCTCAAGCTTCCATACGATCCTCCTCTTTGATCGACCACCATGATCATCGTCTTCAAATTGCCACCACGATCCTCCATCGCCAGGGATCACCAAATTATTCGCACTCCAGCATCTCAATGATCCTCCTCCTGCAGCCATCCCACGCACTGCATGCTCCCGCGATCAACAACATCCTCCTTCTCAAGCAACCAACACGACTCTCCCAAAAATAAGCTCCCACGATACTCCTCTGCAAAGTGACCGCGATCCTCCTCTTTAAGATCCCCAACGATACTCCTCCTCCAATGGACACGCAACCAGAATCCTGTCACCGGACCATGATCCTCTCCCTCCTGTGATACCCAAGGTCATCCACCTCCGGTGATCAACCCCGAATCTATTCCTCCACACCTTGGCACGATGATGCTCTGCTAGCGGTAGCCAGGACCTGTCTCCTCCACCAATCCGGATGGTCCAGTGTTCCAAGGATCCCCACGACTTTCCAATCCCCGGATCCCCGAGATCCACCTCAAGTGGTGGACAGGACCGCTCTCACCCGGAGACTAGCAACACCGACAGACTCCTTCTCCAGTGATCAGCATGATGCTCCTCCTCCAACAGTGGCCACGGTCCTGCTCCTGCCAGGATTCCCAAGTATCTCCTACAGCAGTCACCATGACCCTCCATCTGCTGGGACACAAGGATCTTCCACTTCCATCAGTTACCAGGATCACCCTGCTACAAAGGTCAGCATCTTCCTCCTCCTTCTCCAGCCATTACATGATCCCCTTCTTCCAGCAATCACTATGATCCTCCTAATCCGAAAATATGCACCATCCAGGAGTGTTCCTCTTTCAGAAATCCCTGGGATCCTGCAACCAACGAGCTCCAAGTGTACTCCTCCTGAAACAAACACTAAGATATTCATTCTGCCATGATCATCGTGCTTCTCCTCCAGCAGGGCTCCTCATGGTCCCCCTCCACCCCACTCCAGGGATCCCCCTGCTCCACAATTCAGCTGTAACCAGCACCATGTACCTGTGCCAGCCATCACAGATATCTTCTTCCAGCGATCACCAAAACTTCCTCCTCCACATTTGAACATGTTCCTCTTCCTCCACTCATAACTACTGAACTGTTCAGTCACTGAAAGAATCACCAAGGTGTCCTTCCTGGAACCACAGCGATACTCCTCTCAAGCATGCACCATGATCCTCATACTTATGCAATCACCACGATCCCGATCCTACAGAGACCACCGAGATCTTCCGCTCGTACCCATCACCAGCATCTCCACACAGAAACGCCGATCCTACTCCTCCTGCAGTAAACGGCAAGATCCTGATCCTCCCCCGATCGGCACGATCCTCCTACTGAAGGCAAAACTGTGATCATTCTCCTCCAAGGACCAGCATGATACTCCTCCTCCCATGCTTACCACGTATCTCCACAATAGCCTCTCTGCGCAGGTCAACAAGATCCGCAGATCCAAGGACCGCTGTTTTACGTTCCCAGGGAACACCACGATATTCCAAAGACAAGAATCGTGATCTTGACACTCCATGGAACATGACGATTCTCATACCCCAATGCGGACCACATTCCTCCTCCTCCTCCTCCGGTGATCAACACGCATCTCCTCAAGCAATCACCACGATCCTCTCCTGGCAATCAGCAAGATCCTCCTACTTCAGGGGTCAGGAGTTCTTCCAGAAATAACATTCACCACGATCCTGCATCTCCAGTGAGGCCCACAGATTTCTGCACAAGTCAGCACCGCCATCTTCCTTCTTCCATGAACGCCACCATCCACCTCCTCAAGTTTACCATGATCCTCCTCTTTGAGCCACCACCGTAATCATCCTCTTAAAAGTACCACCACCGTTCTCCTTCTCCAGGGATCCACCGCTTTCTCAGCCTCCAGCATCCAAACAGTCCTCCGCTTGCAGCCATGTCTCAGCTCTTTATCTTCCAGTGATCCAGAAGTCCCTCCTTCTCAAACCTTCAGTGCACAAGTCCTCCTACCAATACTCTCCAGTGATACTCCTCCTCCAGAACACCGTGATCCTCTTCTCCAAGGATCCGCCTCCAATGGCACCACGATCAGAAAAAGTGCTGCATCGCCATGATCTCTGGCCTTCCGACATCCCCAAGATCTTCCTCCTCCCAATATCTCCACCAGTCAACTCTTTCACACATCAGCAAGATGATAAGCCACTGAGGGTCTCCCACATATACCTCCTCCAGCATCACCACGTGGATACGTCTACCAGCGATCACTTCCATGCTCGTGCTGCTCTTCCAAGGACGACTAGACCAACAGCAAGTGATCAACACGATCGCCCTCAACTGGCCATCACCAACAACTTCCTTCTCCTCCAGTCATTGCCACGTTGCTCCTCCTGTGATAAGGGCCATGCATGAACCTCATCCTGCAAGGATTCCAGGTGTCTCCTTCAACCATCACCACCATCCTCATTCGGCAGAAACACCATGATCATCCACTTCCAACAATAGCCGGGGGCATCCTCTGTAAAGGCCAGCAATCATCGCTGTCCTCCAGAGATCACCTTGTCCCCTTCTTCCAGCAATCACTATGGACGTCACAATCCGTTCATCTCAATTACCATCCTCCTGGAGCACTCAACGACATGCTCCATTTGGACGACACTGTGATCCTCGTCCTCCAGTACCATCCCCATCTGCATTCTCCCGAGCGCTTCGGGATCCTCCAAGTGAACAGGGCCATGATCGTCTTGCTGCCACACACACCAAGGTATTCAGCCTGCAAAGCCAATGAAAAATCTTCTCCGTCGGGGCTCATGAAGATCCTCCCCGTTTCAGCCACCACCACCATAAGCCACGTGCAAGCAGCAACACATACCTGTGCCAGTCATCAAGCAGGGCCTTCCTCTGGCGACCAAGAGTTTCACCCTCCAGTGTTCAACAGAATCCTCTTCTTCCAGTAATCACCACGGTCCTCCTCTTCAAACATTTACCAAGTTCTCCCTCACTCGAGCATCACCGGGATACTTCTGAAGCAGTCCTCATGTTCCTCATCGTTCTGCAATTACTATCATCCTGTCCTCCACAGGTCCACACTGTCTGTTGCTTTGAGCCTTCACCAAGATACTCGCCTTTGAATCATCAACAGGATCTCCAAACGGGAAACTCCAATTCTGCTCCTCTTGCCAAGCAACTCCAGGAACTCAATGTGCAAAGATGACCATGCTGCTCCTCCTGAAAAGATCGTTCTCCTCCAACACCAGCACGATACTCCAACTCCAATCCTAAGCGCGAGCCTCATCCTCCATACGCCTCCACGATATTCCTTATGTGGAGATCACCAAGATCTCCTGCTGCGATGGGTACCATATTCCTTTTTGAGGGAACACCAACATAGTCCAAGGCAGCAAACATGACCGTGCTGCGGCAACGATCACAGAGGTTTTCATCCTCTCAAACTCACCGCGAACCTCCTCTTCTGACGATCACCACTCGTCTCTTCCAGCAATCACTGGGATTCTCCACCAGCACTTACCGACATCCCCCTCCTTCTTGTGTAAGAAGATCTTCCAACTACGGCATTTACCACGATGCCACGTCTCCACACTCACCAGGATACTTCTCCACAAGGGATCTCCAAAATCTTCCTCCTCCTTTGAAAACTTGTTGCACACCCTCAAGCTTCCATACGATCCTCCTCTTTGATCGACCACCATGATCATCGTCTTCAAATTGCCACCACGATCCTCCATCGCCAGGGATCACCAAATTATTCGCACTCCAGCATCTCAATGATCCTCCTCCTGCAGCCATCCCACGCACTGCATGCTCCCGCGATCAACAACATCCTCCTTCTCAAGCAACCAACACGACTCTCCCAAAAATAAGCTCCCACGATACTCCTCTGCAAAGTGACCGCGATCCTCCTCTTTAAGATCCCCAACGATACTCCTCCTCCAATGGACACGCAACCAGAATCCTGTCACCGGACCATGATCCTCTCCCTCCTGTGATACCCAAGGTCATCCACCTCCGGTGATCAACCCCGAATCTATTCCTCCACACCTTGGCACGATGATGCTCTGCTAGCGGTAGCCAGGACCTGTCTCCTCCACCAATCCGGATGGTCCAGTGTTCCAAGGATCCCCACGACTTTCCAATCCCCGGATCCCCGAGATCCACCTCAAGTGGTGGACAGGACCGCTCTCACCCGGAGACTAGCAACACCGACAGACTCCTTCTCCAGTGATCAGCATGATGCTCCTCCTCCAACAGTGGCCACGGTCCTGCTCCTGCCAGGATTCCCAAGTATCTCCTACAGCAGTCACCATGACCCTCCATCTGCTGGGACACAAGGATCTTCCACTTCCATCAGTTACCAGGATCACCCTGCTACAAAGGTCAGCATCTTCCTCCTCCTTCTCCAGCCATTACATGATCCCCTTCTTCCAGCAATCACTATGATCCTCCTAATCCGAAAATATGCACCATCCTCCTCCTGGAACAGTCACCAAGATACTCCTGGTCTGACGTTCAGTCAGATCCTCGTCTTCCCATAACACCACCATGTTCCTCTTTCAGAAATCCCTGGGATCCTGCAACCAACGAGCTCCAAGTGTACTCCTCCTGAAAGAAACACTAAGATATTCATTCTGCCATGATCATCGTGCTTCTCCTCCAGCAGGGCTCCTCATGGTCCCCCTCCACCCCACTCCAGGGATCCCCCCGCTCCACAATTCAGCTGTAACCAGCACCATGTACCTGTGCCAGCCATCACAGATATCTTCTTCCAGCGATCACCAAAACTTCCTCCTCCACATTTGAACATGTTCCTCTTCCTCCACTCATAACTACTGAACTGTTCAGTCACTGAAAGAATCACCAAGGTGTCCTTCCTGGAACCACAGCGATACTCCTCTCAAGCATGCACCATGATCCTCATACTTATGCAATCACCACGATCCCGATCCTACAGAGACCACCGAGATCTTCCGCTCGTACCCATCACCAGCATCTCCACACAGAAACGCCGATCCTACTCCTCCTGCAGTAAACGGCAAGATCCTGATCCTCCCCCGATCGGCACGATCCTCCTACTGAGGGCAAAACTGTGATCATTCTCCTCCAAGGACCAGCATGATACTCCTCCTCCCATGCTTACCACGTATCTCCACAATAGCCTCTCTGCGCAGGTCAACAAGATCCGCAGATCCAAGGACCGCTGTTTTACGTTCCCAGGGAACACCACGATATTCCAAAGAAAAGAATCGTGATCTTGACACTCCATGGAACATGACGATTCTCATACCCCAATGCGGACCACATTCCTCCTCCTCCTCCTCCGGTGATCAACACGCATCTCCTCAAGCAATCACCACGATCCTCTCCTGGCAATCAGCAAGATCCTCCTACTTCAGGGGTCAGGAGTTCTTCCAGAAATAACATTCACCACGATCCTGCATCTCCAGTGAGGCCCACAGATTTCTGCACAAGTCAGCACCGCCATCTTCCTTCTTCCATGAACGCCACCATCCACCTCCTCAAGTTTACCATGATCCTCCTCTTTGAGCCACCACCGTAATCATCCTCTTAAAAGTACCACCACCGTTCTCCTTCTCCAGGGATCCACCGCTTTCTCAGCCTCCAGCATCCAAACAGTCCTCCGCTTGCAGCCATGTCTCAGCTCTTTATCTTCCAGTGATCCAGAAGTCCCTCCTCCTCAAACCTTCAGTGCACAAGTCCTCCTACCAATACTCTCCAGTGATACTCCTCCTCCAGAACACCGTGATCCTCTTCTCCAAGGATCCGCCTCCAATGGCACCACGATCAGAAAACGCGCTGCATCGCCATGATCTCTGGCCTTCCGACATCCCCAAGATCTTCCTCCTCCCAATATCTCCACCAGTCAACTCTTTCACACATCAGCAAGATGATAAGCCTCTGAGGGTCTCCCACATATACCTCCTCCAGCATCACCACGTGGATACGTCTACCAGCGATCACTTCCATGCTCGTGCTGCTCTTCCAAGGACGACTAGACCAACAGCAAGTGATCAACACGATCGCCCTCAACTGGCCATCACCAACAACTTCCTTCTCCTCCAGTCATTGCCACGTTGCTCCTCCTGTGATAAGGGCCATGCATGAACCTCATCCTGCAAGGATTCCAGGTGTCTCCTTCAACCATCACCACCATCCTCATTCGGCAGAAACACCATGATCATCCACTTCCAACAATAGCCGGGGGCATCCTCTGTAAAGGCCAGCAATCATCGCTGTCCTCCAGAGATCACCTTGTCCCCTTTTTCCAGCAATCACTATGGACGTCACAATCCGTTCATCTCAATTACCATCCTCCTGGAGCACTCAACGACATGCTCCATTTGGACGACACTGTGATCCTCGTCCTCCAGTACCATCCCCATCTGCATTCTCCCGAGCGCTTCGGGATCCTCCAAGTGAACAGGGCCATGATCGTCTTGCTGCCACACACACCAAGGTATTCAGCCTGCAAAGCCAATGAAAAATCTTCTCCGTCGGGGCTCATGAAGATCCTCCCCGTTTCAGCCACCACCACCATAAGCCACGTGCAAGCAGCAACACATACCTGTGCCAGTCATCAAGCAGGGCCTTCCTCTGGCGACCAAGAGTTTCACCCTCCGGTGTTCAACAGAATCCTCTTCTTCCAGTAATCACCACGGTCCTCCTCTTCAAACATTTACCAAGTTCTCCCTCACTCGAGCATCACCGGGATACTTCTGAAGCAGTCCTCATGTTCCTCATCGTTCTGCAATTACTATCATCCTGTCCTCCACAGGTCCACACTGTCTGTTGCTTTGAGCCTTCACCAAGATACTCGCCTTTGAATCATCAACAGGATCTCCAAACGGGAAACTCCAATTCTGCTCCTCTTGCCAAGCAACTCCAGGAACTCAATGTGCAAAGATGACCATGCTGCTCCTCCTGAAAAGATCCTTCTCCTCCAACACCAGCACGATACTCCAACTCCAATCCTAAGCGCGAGCCTCATCCTCCATACGCCTCCATGATATTCCTTATGTGGAGATCACCAAGATCTCCTGCTGCGATGGGTACCATATTCCTTTTTGAGGGAACACCAACATAGTCCAAGGCAGCAAACATGACCGTGCTGCGGCAACGATCACAGAGGTTTTCATCCTCTCAAACTCACCGCGAACCTCCTCTTCTGACGATCACCACTCGTCTCTTCCAGCAATCACTGGGATTCTCCACCAGCACTTACGGACATCCCCCTCCTTCTTGTGTAAGAAGATCTTCCAACTACGGCATTTACCACGATGCCACGTCTCCACACTCACCAGGATACTTCTCCACAAGGGATCTCCAAAATCTTCCTCCTCCTTTGAAAACTTGTTGCACACCCTCAAGCTTCCATACGATCCTCCTCTTTGATCGACCACCATGATCATCGTCTTCAAATTGCCACCACGATCCTCCATCGCCAGGGATCACCAAATTATTCGCACTCCAGCATCTCAATGATCCTCCTCCTGCAGCCATCCCACGCACTGCATGCTCCCGCGATCAACAACATCCTCCTTCTCAAGCAACCAACACGACTCTCCCAAAAATAAGCTCCCACGATACTCCTCTGCAAAGTGACCGCGATCCTCCTCTTTAAGTTCCCCAACGATACTCCTCCTCCAATGGACACGCAACCAGAATCCTGTCACCGGACCATGATCCTCTCCCTCCTGTGATACCCAAGGTCATCCACCTCCGGTGATCAACCCCAAATCTATTCCTCCACACCTTGGCACGATGATGCTCTGCTAGCGGTAGCCAGGACCTGTCTCCTCCACCAATCCGGATGGTCCAGTGTTCCAAGGATCCCCACGACTTTCCAATCCCCGGATCCCCGAGATCCACCTCAAGTGGTGGACAGGACCGCTCTCACCCGGAGACTAGCAACACCGACAGACTCCTTCTCCAGTGATCAGCATGATGCTCCTCCTCCAACAGTGGCCACGGTCCTGCTCCTGCCAGGATTCCCAAGTATCTCCTACAGCAGTCACCATGACCCTCCATCTGCTGGGACACAAGGATCTTCCACTTCCATCAGTTACCAGGATCACCCTGCTACAAAGGTCAGCATCTTCCTCCTCCTTCTCCAGCCATTACATGATCCCCTTCTTCCAGCAATCACTATGATCCTCCTAATCCGAAAATATGCACCATCCTCCTCCTGGAACAGTCACCAAGATACTCCTGGTCTGACGTTCAGTCAGATCCTCGTCTTCCCATAACACCACCATGTTCCTCTTTCAGAAATCCCTGGGATCCTGCAACCAACGAGCTCCAAGTGTACTCCTCCTGAAAGAAACACTAAGATATTCATTCTGCCACGATCATCGTGCTTCTCCTCCAGCAGAGCTGCTCATGGTCCCTCTCCACCCCACTCCAGGGATCCCCCCGCTCCACAATTCAGCTGTAACCAGCACCATGTACCTGTGCCAGCCATCACAGATATCTTCTTCCAGCGATCACCAAGAACTTCCTCCTCCACCTTTGAACATGTTCCTCTTCCTCCACTCATAACAACTGAACTGTTCAGCCACTGAAAGAATCACCAAGGTGTCCTTCCTGGAACCACAGCGATACTCCTCTCAAGCATGCACCATGATCCTCATACTTATGCAATCACCATGATATTCCATCGACAAGAATCGTGACCTTGACACTCCATGGATCATGACAATTCTCATACCCCAATGCGGACCACATTCCTCCTCCTCCTCCGGTGATCAACACGCATCTCCTCAAGCAATCACCACGATCCTCTCCTGACAATCAGCAAGATCCTCCTACTTCAGGGGTCAGGAGTTCTTCCAGAAATAACATTCACCAAGATCCTGCATCTCCAGTGAGGCCCACAGATTTCTGCACAAGTCAGCACCGCCATCTTCCTTCTTCCATGAACGCCACCATCCACCTCCTCAAGTTTACCATGATCCTCCTCTTTGAGCCACCACCGTAATCATCCTCTTAAAAGTACCACCACCGTTCTCCTTCTCCAGGGATCCACCGCTTTCTCAGCCTCCAGCATCCAAACAGTCCTCCGCTTGCAGCCATGTCTCAGCTCTTTATCTTCCAGTGATCCAGAAGTCCCTCCTTCTCAAACCTTCAGTGCACAAGTCCTCCTACCAATACTCTCCAGTGATACTCCTCCTCCAGAACACCGTGATCCTCTTCTCCAAGGATCCGCCTCCAATGGCACCACGATCAGAAAACGCGCTGCATCGCCATGATCTCTGGCCTTCCGACATCCCCAAGATCTTCCTCCTCCCAATATCTCCACCAGTCAACTCTTTCACACATCAGCAAGATGATAAGCCACTGAGGGTCTCCCACATATACCTCCTCCAGCATCACCACGTGGATACGTCTACCAGCGATCACTTCCATGCTCGTGCTGCACTTCCAAGGATGACTAGACCAACAGCAAGTGATCAACACGATCGCCCTCAACTGGCCATCACCAACAACTTCCTTCTCCTCCAGTCATTGCCACGTTGCTCCTCCTGTGATAAGGGCCATGCATGAGCCTCATCCTGCAAGGATTCCAGGTGTCTCCTTCAACCATCACCACCATCCTCATTCGGCAGAAACACCATGATCATCCACTTCCAACAATAGCCGGGGGCATCCTCTGTAAAGGCCAGCAATCATCGCTGTCCTCCAGAGATCACCTTGTCCCCTTCTTCCAGCAATCACTATGGACGTCACAATCCGTTCATCTCAATTACCATCCTCCTGGAGCACTCAACGACATGCTCCATTTGGACGACACTGTGATCCTCGTCCTCCAGTACCATCCCCATCTGCATTCTCCCGAGCGCTTCGGGATCCTCCAAGTGAACAGGGTCATGATCGTCTTGCTGCCACACACACCAAGGTATTCGGCCTGCAAAGCCAATGAAAAATCTTCTCCGTCGGGGCTCATGAAGATCCTCCCCGTTTCAGCCACCACCACCATAAGCCACGTGCAAGCAGCAACACATACCTGTGCCAGTCATCAAGCAGGGCCTTCCTCTGGCGACCAAGAGTTTCACCCTCCAGTGTTCAACAGAATCCTCTTCTTCCAGTAATCACCACGGTCCTCCTCTTCAAACATTTACCAAGTTCTCCCTCACTCGAGCATCACCGGGATACTTCTGAAGCAGTCCTCATGTTCCTCATCGTTCTGCAATTACTATCATCCTGTCCTCCACAGGTCCCCACTGTCTTTTGCTTTGAGCCTTCACCAAGATACTCGCCTTTGAATCATCACCAGGATCTCCAAACGGGAAACTCCAATTCTGCTCCTCTTGCCAAGCAACTCCAGGAACTCAATGTGCAAAGATGACCATGCTGCTCCTCCTGAAAAGATCGTTCTCCTCCAACACCAGCACGATACTCCAACTCCAATCCTAAGCGCGAGCCTCATCCTCCATACGCCTCCACGATATTCCTTATGTGGAGATAACCAAGATCTCCTGCTGCGATGGGTACCATATTCCTTTTTGAGGGAACACCAACATAGTCCAAGGCAGCAAACATGACCGTGCTGCGGCAACGATCACAGAGGTTTTCATCCTCTCAAACTCACCGCGAACCTCCTCTTCTGACGATCACCACTCGTCTCTTCCAGCAATCACTGGGATTCTCCACCAGCACTTACCGACATCCCCCTCCTTCTTGTGTAAGAAGATCTTCCAACTACGGCATTTACCACGATGCCACGTCTCCACACTCACCAGGATACTTCTCCACAAGGGATCTCCAAAATCTTCCTCCTCCTTTGAAAACTTGTTGCACACCCTCAAGCTTCCATACGATCCTCCTCTTTGATCGACCACCATGATCATCGTCTTCAAATTGCCACCACGATCCTCCATCGCCAGGGATCACCAAATTATTCGCACTCCAGTATCTCAATGATCCTCCTCCTGCAGCCATCCCACGCACTGTATGCTCCCGCGATCAACAACATCCTCCTTCTCAAGCAACCAACACGACTCTCCCAAAAATAAGCTCCCACGATACTCCTCTGCAAAGTGACCGCGATCCTCCTCTTTAAGATCCCCAACGATACTCCTCCTCCAATGGACACGCAACCAGAATCCTGTCACCGGACCATGATCCTCTCCCTCCTGTGATACCCAAGGTCATCCACCTCCGGTGATCAACCCCAAATCTATTCCTCCACACCTTGGCACGATGATGCTCTGCTAGCGGTAGCCAGGACCTGTCTCCTCCACCAATCCGGATGGTCCAGTGTTCCAAGGATCCCCACGACTTTCCAATCCCCGGATCCCCGAGATCCACCTCAAGTGGTGGACAGGACCGCTCTCACCCGGAGACTAGCAACACCGACAGACTCCTTCTCCAGTGATCAGCATGATGCTCCTCCTCCAACAGTGGCCACGGTCCTGCTCCTGCCAGGATTCCCAAGTATCTCCTACAGCAGTCACCATGACCCTCCATCTGCTGGGACACAAGGATCTTCCACTTCCATCAGTTACCAGGATCACCCTGCTACAAAGGTCAGCATCTTCCTCCTCCTTCTCCAGCCATTACATGATCCCCTTCTTCCAGCAATCACTATGATCCTCCTAATCCGAAAATATGCACCATCCTCCTCCTGGAACAGTCACCAAGATACTCCTGGTCTGACGTTCAGTCAGATCCTCGTCTTCCCATAACACCACCGTGTTCCTCTTTCAGAAATCCCTGGGATCCTGCAACCCACGAGCTCCAAGTGTACTCCTCCTGAAACAAACACTAAGATATTCATTCTGCCACGATCATCGTGCTTCTCCTCCAGCAGGGCTGCTCATGGTCCCCCTCCACCCCACTCCAGGGATCCCCCCGCTCCACAATTCAGCTGTAACCAGCACCATGTACCTGTGCCAGCCATCACAGATATCTTCTTCCAGCGATCACCAAGAACTTCCTCCTCCACATTTGAACATGTTCCTCTTCCTCCACTCATAACAACTGAACTGTTCAGCCACTGAAAGAATCACCAAGGTGTCCTTCCTGGAACCACAGCGATACTCCTCTCAAGCATGCACCATGATCCTCATACTTATGCAATCACCATGATATTCCATCGACAAGAATCGTGACCTTGACACTCCATGGATCATGACAATTCTCATACCCCAATGCGGACCACATTCCTCCTCCTCCTCCGGTGATCAACACGCATCTCCTCAAGCAATCACCACGATCCTCTCCTGGCAATCAGCAAGATCCTCCTACTTCAGGGGTCAGGAGTTCTTCCAGAAATAACATTCACCAAGATCCTGCATCTCCAGTGAGGCCCACAGATTTCTGCACAAGTCAGCACCGCCATCTTCCTTCTTCCATGAACGCCACCATCCACCTCCTCAAGTTTACCATGATCCTCCTCTTTGAGCCACCACCGTAATCATCCTCTTAAAAGTACCACCACCGTTCTCCTTCTCCAGGGATCCACTGCTTTCTCAGCCTTCAGCATCCAAACATTCCTCTGTCTGCTGTCATGTCCAAGCTCTTTATCTTCCAGCGATCCAGAAGACCCTCTTTCTCAACCCTTGAGTTCCAAACTCCTCCTAACAATACTCCCCAGTGATACTGCTTCTCCCACATGGACCATGTTCCTCCTCCTTCCGTGATCAAAACTCATATTCTGATGCAACCACCATAATCTTCCTCTGGTAATCAGCAAGTTCCTCCTACTGCATGGTCAGAAGTTCTTCCATCTATAACTTGCACCACGATCCTCTCCCAGTAATCACCATAATCCTCCTTTTGCAATTATTCCCAATTATCTTCTTTAGCAATCGCTATGATCACTTTGGAGTAACATCACTATTTTTCACTTCCATCAATCACCATGATCATCCTCCTTCCAATGACAGTTTGGCCTCCTCTTCCAGAAATTACCCCAATACTCTTCTTCCAGCTATCACCATGACCATCCTAATCTAAAATCTGCATGATCCTCCTGTGCACATATCAAGAGGATGCTGAATTTATAATAATTTTATGATCCTCTTCCTGTAATACACCAGTTTCTTCCTCCTCCAAAATGGCCATGATCCTCCAATCAATGATGTCCAATTATACACCTCCTGAACCAAACACCAAGATATTCATCCTCCAATCATCATTATAGTTCTTCTGTAGTAGGTCCCCTCACAATACACCTCAAATCCCTCTGACCTACTCTTCATGCATCAATTCCCACATACTTGCTCCAGTGCTCACCAAGGACTTAGTCCAGGGATTGCCAAGGTTTTCCTCCTGCAGCATTCAACACGATCCTCCTACTCCATATGCCTCCTACTCAAACAATCACAAAGGTTTCCTGTTCTGGGAATCACATTATATCACTTCAAGCATTCACCATGTTCTTCATCCTTCAGTGATTACCATGATCCTGCACCTCTGGTGATCACCAAGATCTTTCTTTGAGCAATCATCAGGATACTCCTCTCCAAACAACGATCTCCAATAGTACTCCTGCTATAATGGACACCAAGATACTCATTCTCTAAAAATCATCATATACCTGCTCCAAGGATCTCCAAGATCCTCCTCCTGCCATTTCCAAGATCTTCCTTCTCCAGGTTCAAAATGTTCCTCCTATTCCAGTGATCACCACTATCATCCTCTTCCAAACATCACTAACTTATACAAGTGAAACGCCTCCTGCAATTAACACCAAGATATTCATCCAGAGATCACCAAAATCCCTGACTTGATCAACAAGATGTTCCTCCTCTTCCTGAAAACACTCTGATACGCCTCCTTCACCATCGCTATGATCCTTTTCCTCCAGTGATCTCTACAATCATCCTCTTACAATAATCACCACAATACTCCCCCTCAATGGATCACCATATATTTCTCTAGACCAATATCACAATCATCCACCTCCAGCAATCACCTCGATGCACTTCTTCAAGCAATCACCATGATCCTCCTCCTTCCGCCATCACCAGGATCATCCTCAAAGTATCATGAAGCTCTTCCACAAGCATCAATCATTAACATTTCCCTCCTCTAGTGATCACCAGGATTCTCCTACTACAGTGATTACCATGATCTCCGTCTTTCAAAAATTAACCTGATTATCCTCCTCCAAGTTCACCATGCTCCTCTTCCTGCAATGATCACCATGTACCTCCATTTCCCTTGTTCCTCCCGTTCCAGTGATTATTAAGATTCACTTGCAATGATTAACAGGATCATTGTTTTCTAGTGATCATCAACTACTTCCTCCTCCAGTGATCGCCACAATGCTTCTCCTCTGTCAGTGACCATGATCCACTTCCTCAAATTCCCACTTTTGTGCTTTGGCAATCACCATGATCCTCTTTTGTCAGTGAACACCATGATTTTCCTCTTCCAACAATTCCCATGATTTTTCTACTCCAATGATCACCATTATCCTTCTGCTCCAATGATCACTATGATCCTTCAACAAAGGATCACCAATGGTTCTCTTTCTACAATGAATACTAAGATATTCATACTCTAAATATCACTATGACTCTCCTCCAGCAGGGATAAACACAATCCTCCTCCTTCAACAAACACCATGTACCAACCTCAGCAATCACCAAGGTCTGACTCAAGCAAGCACCAAGATCTTCCTACTCCAGGATATTATGATGATGTACCTCCAGTAGTGAGGTACATCCTCACTACTCCCTCTTACAGTAATCACCAGGATCATTCTCTTCAGAAAGGTCACCAAGATCATCCTCCTCTAGTGATCACCATGATCTTCCTCCAGTGGTTATCATAATCCTCCATTTCCAGTTATCACCATGATCCTCCTCCTCTAGCAAACACCATGATCTTCCTCATCCAAGAATCACCATGATCTTCCTCCTCCAATGAATCACCATGATACCCCTCCTCTAATGATTGCCATGTATCTGCTCCAGTGATCACCAAGATCTTCCTCTTCCAGTGTTCAACATGACCCTTCTCCTCCAGTGATTGCCATGCTCCTCCTTTTCCAACAATCACCAAGAACTTCCTTCTCCAGGAATTCCACCATACTCCTCAAGCATTCAACATGATTCTCATCTTTCAGTGATCACTATTATCCTACTTCTCCAATGATCACCAAGAACTTCCTGTTTGAGTGATTTCCAGGGTTCTCTTCTTCCAATGATCACCACTATCCACCTCCTCCAATGATTACCATAATCCTTCGAACAACAATCATCAATCATACTCCTTCCACAATGGACACTAAGAATACTTATCCTCCAATGATCACCAAAATTCTCCTCCTGCAGGGATCACTGTGATCCCTCCAACAACATCCTCCTCCAACAATAACCATGATTCTCCTCCTGCAAATGGTCACCATGATCTTTCTATTCCAAATAGCTCCAAAATACTCCTCTTTCAAAGATTACCAAGATTTTTTTCCTCCATAGATCACCATTATCCTTTTCAAGTGTTCACCATGATTCTCTAACTCCAACAATCGCAATGATGCTCATCCAATGATCACCAAAATCCTTAACTTCCAATGATCACCATGATCTTCCTCCAGTGATCATCAAAATCCTCCAACATGGATCACTAACAATACTCCTCCTCCAACTATCACCATTATACTCATCCTCCAACAATCTCCAGGATGCTCCTCTTTCAGTGATCACTTTGATCTTTCTCCTCCAATGATCACCACATAACTTTTCCAGCAATCACCAAGTTCTTCCTCCAAAGATCACCAAGATAGATCACCTCCTCCAGAGATCATCACATTCCTCCTTTTCCTACAATATCAAGTTCTTCCTCCTCCATGGATCACCAAGATACTTCTCCATTGATCAATATGATCCTCATCCTTCAGTGGTCACCATGATCCTACTCCTCCAGTGATCACCAAGATCTTCCTCCTCCAGTGATCAACATGATCTTCTGCCTCAAACATTCATCAACAATCCTCTTCTTCCATCAATCACCTCAGTCCTCTTCTTCCAATGATTACCACAATCCTCTAAACAATAATCATTAATACTCCTCCTCCAATGATCACCATGATCCTCATCCTCCAACTATCTCCATGATCCCCCTCCTGCAGGGATCACTATAATGCTACTCCTATAATATTTACCTTGTACCTTGTCCTGTGATAACCAAGATCCTCCTCCAGTGATCACCAAGATCTTCCTCATTCAAAGATCACCAGGATATTCCTCCTTAAAAGATTTTTTTCTCTCAAGACCTTCCTTCTTCAGTGATCAGCAAGATACTCCTCTGGAATTTACCATGATCCTCTAACTCTAACTATACTCATATTCCTACACCTCCAGTGACCACCAAGATCTTCTACTTCAATGATTACCATGATCCTCCTCTTCCAGGGATCACCATGACCCTTCTCCTATTAGGATCTCAATCCTCATCTGCCAATGAAAAGCAATAATCTTCTTATTGAAATTATTACCAAAGCCATCCTCCTCCAAATATCTCCATAATACTTCTCCTGCAGAAATCACCAAGATATACTCTTCCAATGATCATCATGGGATGATGATCCCCCAGGGATGGCCATGATACTCTTATCTCAACCATAACTGTGACCCCCCCTCCAATGCAAAGCAATGATCCTTCTCTGCCAATGATTCCCATGAACCTCCTCAACCACAGACCAGGGATTACCACCATCTTCCTTCACTGATGACTATGATCCTCCTGCTTCAACAATCACCAAGATACTACTACTCCAACAATCACTGCAATCCTCATATGATCACCATAATATTCCTCCAATGGCCTCCATGACATTCCAGTTCTAATTGTCACCATAACCTCCTCCGGAGATCACCAAGGTTCTTCTCCAGAGAGCAACAAGATCTTCCTCCTACAATGATCACTGGATCCTCTTTTTGAACAAACATTATTATCTTTCTCCAGTGATCAATATGATGCTCAACCTACAGCAGTCAATTACATTTTCCCCTCCATGGATCACATTAATCCCCCTTCAACAATGACCAGGATCCTCCTACTTCAAAAAAATATATCTCCTCCAGCATTCACCAAAGTCCTCCTCTTCCAGTGACCAATATGATTTTCCAAGTCCAACAATCGCCACTACCTTTCTTTTCCAGTGGTAACCATGATCATCCACCACAAGCAATCACCAAGATCTTCCTTCTCCAGTAATCACCATGATCATCCTCTTACAATGGTCACCAGGATACTCCTCATCCAGGAATCACCAAGTTATTCCTCTGCAGCATCCTCATGATCTTCTGCTTCCAGCAATCACCAAGGCCTTCCTCCTCCCATGATCAACAAGATCCTCCTCCTCCAGAGACCAGAATGCTCCTACTTAAACAATGACCACGGTAGTCCTCCTCCAATGATTAATTATCACACATCCTATACACCAGTCACCACAATACTCCTCCTCCAGGAAACATCACAGCCTTCCTCTGTCAAAAATCACCACAATCACCCTCCTCCAATGATAATCATAATTCTACAACCAATATCACCAGAGCTTCTCCACTTGCAACAAACACAAAGCTATTTGTCCTCCAAAGATCGCCATGATTCTTCTGCAGTGATTCATCACCTCCAATGAACTTACATACCTCACCTCATCCATCTATGACCAACATCGTCCACCAGTGATCAAGATCTTCCTCCTCCAGCAAACACCATGATATGATACAGCTTCTCCACCATCACCATGATCCTCCTCCACCAATGATTATCACATGTGTCTATCATCACCATGATCTTGCTCCTCCAGTGAACACCACAATCTTTATCTTCCAAAAATCACCATGATCCTCCAACCAATGATCACCAGTAATACTCCTCCTGCAACAAGCACCAAGATAATCATGCTCTAAAGATCACCATGATTCTCCTCCTGCAGGGGTCACCATGATCCTCCTCCTCCAAGAAACACCACTATACTTCTCCTCCAATGATCACCACATACCTGCTCTAGTGATCACCAAGATCTTCCTCTAACAATCACCAAGATCTTCCTCCTCCAGGAAGCAACACAATACTCCTGAAGCCTTCAATATGATCCTCATCCTTCAGAGGACACCATGATCCTACACCACCAGCAATCACCAAGATCTTCCTCCTCTATTGATAACCAAAATCCTTTTCCTCATGTGATTAACATGATTCTTTGCCTCCAATGATCACCACTGATCCTCTTTCTCCAATGATTACCAAAATCCTCCTACTTCAACAAAGATGACGGTCATCCTCCTCCATAGATCACCAATAGTCCTCTTCCAGCAATCCCACTCCTAGGGATATACTACCCTAAGAAATGTGACTCAGGTTACTCTAGAGGCACCTGCACACCCATGTTTATTGCAGCACTATTCACAATAGCCAAGTTACGGAAACCAAGATGCCTCACCACTGATGAATGGATTAAGAAAATGTGGTATCTATACACAATGGAATTTTATGCAGCCATGAAGAAGAATGAAATGTTATCATTCGCTGGTAAAATGGATGGAATTGGAGAACATCATTCTGAGTGAGGTTAGCCTGGCCCAAAAGACCAAAAATCATATGTTCTCCCTCATATGTGGACATTAGATCAAGGGCAAACACAACAATGGGATTGGACTTTGAGCACATTATAAAAACCAGAGCACACAACGAGGGTGTGAGGATAGGTAAGACACCTAAAAAATTAGCTAGCATTTGTTGTCCTTAACACAGAGAAACTAAAGCAGATACCTTAAAAGCAACTGAGGTCAATAGGAAAAGGGGACCAGGAACTACAGAAAAGGTTAGATCAAAAAGAATTAACCTAGAAGGTAACACACACGCACAGGAAATCAATGTGAGTCAATGCCCTGTATAGCTATCCTTATCTCAACCAGCAAAAGCCCTTGTTCCTTCCTATTATGGCTTATACTCTCTCTACAACAAAATTAGAAATAAGAGCAAAATAGTTTCTGCTGGGTATTGAGGGGTGGGGGGGAGAGGGAGGGGGCAGAGTGGGTGGTAAGGGAGGGGATGGGGGCAGGGAGGAGAAATGACCCAAGCCTGTATGCACATATGAATAATAAAAGAAAAAAAAAGTAAAAAAAAAAATGATCCTCCTACAGTGATCACCATGAACCTTCTCCTCCAATCATCACCAAGCTCTTCTTCCTTCAGCAATCACCACAATCTGCTTCCTCTCGTGATCATCATGATCCAATTCTGATGATCAATATGATCCTCCTTTAACAATCACCATAATACTCCTTTTCCAGTGATCACCATGATCCACCTTTCCTCCTCCTTATGCAATGACCAATATCTTCCTCCTCCAGTGAACAATATGATCTTCTTCCTCTGATAACGACCATATTCCTCCAAAGATCACAAAGCACATCTTCTAGAGATCACCAAGATCCTCCAGTAGCAATCACAAATATCTTCTTCCTCCAGTGATGAACAAGATCCTCCTATCCAGTGATCACCATGATCTTCCTCTTCCAACAATAGCCAAGATCTTCCCCCTCCAGTGATCACAATACTCTTCCTGAGATCAACATGTCCTTCTTCCTTCAAGGATCACCATGATCCTACTCCTCCAGCATGCACCAAGATTTTCCCCTTTGGTGAGCATCATGATCTTCCTCCTGCAACAATCACCAATCATTCTCCTTTTCCAAAGATAACAAAGATCATCCTCCTCCAGGAAGGTCATAATGACCCTCTTCCAGCAGTCACCATGATCCTCTTCTCCAGTGATCACTATGATCCTACTTCTTTAGTAATCACCAAGCTCTTCCTTCTTGAACAATCATCATGATTTTCTTCTTCCAGGGATCACCATGATCCTTCTACTTCATTAATGACCATGATCCTCCTCCAATGATCACCATGATTCTCTTCCTCCAACAGTCAACAAATATTCCCCCTAATGATCACCATAATCCTTCTCTTCTAACAATCACTGTACTTCTCCTCCTCCAGGATTACCACCATCCTCCTGCTCCACAATCCTCCTACAATGATCCTCCTCTTCCAACAATGATCATGATCCTCCACTTTCTCCAACAGTCACCATGTACCTCTCCCAGTGATCACCAAATCCTCCTCCTCCAGTGATCAGCATGACCTTCCCTCTACAGAGGACATCAAGAGCCTCTTATTTGAAATGATCACCATGATCCCACTCCTTCAAGGATCACCCTAGCCTCCTCTTCCAATGATCACCACAATCATCATCCTACAACTATCTCCATGATCTTCCTCCTGCAAAGATCACCACAATACTCCTCCTTCAATAATCACCATGTACTTCCTCCAGTGATCACCAAGTTCCTCCTTCTCCAGCAATCACCAAGATCCTCCTCTTCCAAACATCACCATGGTCATAAGACTCCTGAGATCACCATTCCTCTTCGTCCAATGATCACCATGATCCTACTCCTCCAATGATCACCATGATCCATCTCGGGTGATCAACATGATACTCTAAATAATCACCAACATTTCCTCAAGTTATCACCACAATTCTCTCCCTCCAACAATGACCATGAATCTCCTCCTCCTCCAACGATCACCATGTACCTACTCCAGCAATCACCAAGACCCTCCTAGTCCAGTGATCAACACAATTATCCTCCTACAGAGAACATCACCATCATCTTCTTAGAAATGATCATCATGATCCTTCTGCAACAATCACTACAATCTTCTTCCTCCAGCAATCAGCATGATCTTGCAGCAATCACTACCATCCTCCTCCAACAATCACCACATACTTCTCCATGGATCACCAACAACCTGTTCCTTCAGTGATCACTAAGATATTCCTCCTTCAAGGATCACCATGATCTTACTATCTCATTGATCACCTTCCTCCTCCTCCTCCAGTGATCAGCATGATTTTCCTCCTACAGAGAACACCATGATTCTCTTCCTTGAAATGATAACCAAGAAGCCCCCTGTCCAAGAATCACCACTAGCCTCCTTCTCCAGCGATCACCACAATCCTCCAGCCAACAATCACCAGTGATACTCCTCCAATGATCACCATGATACTCTTCTTTCAATGGTCACCACAATCTCCAACCAATGATCACCAATGATACACCTCCTGCAATTAACACCAAAAAACTCACCTTCCAATGATCACCATGATTCTCCTCCTACAGGGGTCACCAAAATGCTCCTCCTCCAAAATCATCATGTACCTCTTCCAGTAATCACCAAGATCCTCATCCAGAAATTATCAACATTCTCATCCTCCAGTGATCATCACAATGCCCCTCCTCCTTGAATGATCACCACATACCTCCTCCAATGATCACAAAGATCTTTCTTCTTCACAGATCACCATGATCCACCTTCAGCAATTACCATGATCCTCCTCCTCCAAAGATCACAATGAACATCTTCCTCCTCCAGAGATTACCATGATGCACCTCCTCTAGTGATCACCACAATCCTCCTCCTCCAAAGATCAACATGATTCTCCTTCAGTGATCACCAACATGTCTTCCCCTTCAAATGATCACCAGAATCTTCCTGCAGTGACCACTGCAATCCTCTTCTTCTGATGATCACCATGATCCTCATCCTGCAAGCATCACCATAATACTCCTTTTCCAATGATAACCATGATCCTCTGCTTTCAAGATCAACATAATCCTTCTCCTACCATGATCACCAAAATCCACCTTCTCCAGTGATCAGCATGATCCACTTCCTCCAAAGATTACCAATATTCCTCCTACAGTGATCACCAAGGTCTTACTCTTCCAGTGTTCACCATGATCTTCCTCTTGCAGCAGTTACCACCACCTTCCTACTCCAATGAAAACAATGATCCTCCTCTTTCAACAATCACCATGATCCTCATCCTGCAATGGCCATCCCAATCCTTCTCCTCCAGTGATTACCAATATCCTCCTCCTCCTCCTCCAAAGATCACCACTATCCTCCAACAATCACCATGACCTTCCTCCTCCTCCTCCTCCAGTGATCACTAACATCATGCTGTTCCAGCAGTCACCAGCAATCACCACATTCTTCCTTCTCCAACAATTACCACATACATCCAGCAGTGATCACCACATACTTCTTTCTCCAACAATCACCACTGATTCTCCTCCTCCAAAAATCACCACAATCTTCCTCCTCCTCCAACAATCACCATGATTCTCTTTCTTCAGTGATCACCATCATCTTCCTCACCTAGCAATCACCATGGTCATCATCCTTCAACAATCACCACTATCCTCCTCCAGCAATCACCATGATCCTCCTCCACCAACTGCTCACAGTGAGTGAGGCAGAAAAAACAGATGCAGGAAGATACTAGGTAGCATGGAATGTTGAATGTGGGTGTGGCCTAAATTATTCCACACCATTGTTGGTGAGATAGATGAAGTAGCAAAAGTATGTGAGGGATAGGCAGGACCATAATGAGAGCTGGTGCAGCCACTGTCCCAATCCCATGGGCCATTTCTCCCTGATGGATATGCACAGCTTTAAAGGCAATGGTTCATGGCCACCTTCACAGAGTTCTAGTTACCTGGAGGACCTGAGAAGCAGCTCTCTGGCCACTTTCCTGGACCCTCCTGCAATGCAGACCCCTGACCAGTGGGCCTTGGACCCCCATGACATTCCTCCTCTTAGAGTGTCACTCAGTCCAATAAGCCAGAACCAAACTAAAGTTGCAGTTTGGCCTTCTGATCTCCTATGAGTATGTCTGTGCACCTTCCCAACCCTCCTCTCCATCTGAAGAGCAATCCACCCACCTCAGTTCTCTTTATGATCTATCCCCAGCAGACTTGTGAGAAACTCCTGGTCATTTCTTATTACCTCCCCTTTTTCTTGACCTCCATTTCTATGTCCTGGAGATGATGCCTTCTTAGAAGTGTTTACTCTTCTCCTTCTCCAGTGCTCTCCTGCTCACCAGTTTCTCCCTCTTTCATCTCTAATTTTACTAATTTGGGCCTTTCCTATCTTTCTTTTAGTTAATTTAGTTAAGGATTCAGCAATCTTCCTTATCTTTTCAAAGAATCACCTTTTTGTTTCACTGATTCTTTTTTTTTTAGTCTCCATTTCATTAGTTCCTTTATTATTTCTTTCCATCTACTAACCATCGGTTTGGCTTTCCTGTTTATCCAAGTTGCAGTGTTATTTATTGAATTGTTTCCGACTTTGAAAAATCTGGATGATGCCATAAAATAAATTTTATTTATTGACATTAAAAACTATGTTTCTGGGGCACAATGTAAAGTTTGATATATCTGTGCAGTGTGTAACGTTCAGAGTGGAGTAAGCAAATGTATATCCTCAAACATTTATCATTGCTTTGTGACTAAAACTTTCAAAATCCTTTCTTTTATCTTTGTGAAGTACATAGTGTATTACTGTTATCTATAGTCACTACTATATGGTAGAGCTTCAGAACTTCTTTGTCATATCTAACTGCATTGTGGTATCCTTTATCTGATCACTCTGTTTCCTCTCGCTGACTTAGTATCTAGTGACCAGTATTCTACTCTCTACTTAAATGAAATTAATTCATTAGCTCCCACATATGAGTTAGAACATGTCATATTTGTCTTTCTATGCCTGACTTATTTCTTTTTAATATAACATCCTCCAGTTTTATCCTTTTTGCCACAGATGACAAGATTTCATTGTATGGATGAATAATATTCCATAGTATATATGTATATACCATATTTTCTTTACCCATCTACCTGCTGATGGACACCTCCAGTGATCCTATATCCTATGTATTACAAATAGTGCTATAATAAACATGGGAGTGCAGATATCTCTTTGCCTATACCAATGTCTTAAAGTTTTCCCTTTGTTTTCTCCTACTAGTTTCATAATTTCAGGTCTTACATTTAATGTTTTGACACAATTTTTTTCTACATCATCTAAAATGATTGCATGGGGCCTTTTTGTTTATTAACATGATGAATTAAGCATATTGATTTTTAAATTTTGGTTGAGCCTTATGTTCCCAGGATTACCCTCCCTAGGTTAAGATATATTATCTTTTTATATATTGACGAATTTGATTTGTTAAGTCTTTCAGAACCTTTTCAACCATGTTCATGTAGGAAATTGGTCTGTTCTTTTCTTTCTTTGGAATTTCCTAACCTAGTATTGCATTCATTTATTTAAAACATAACGTTTTGTATAGATATTGAGTGAGAGAAGAAAGATTAGTATAACCATTAAATAAGATTAAGCAATTTGTAAATCATCAGTTTTGGTGTATAAATATCTTAAATTTATTCCAAACCTTCAGAATTTAGTGTTTAAAATTTATTTTAGTGTTCCTGCTTACTATGTGTTTGCGGAAGTTGAAATATTTCTGAACTGCCTTATTCCTTTGAGAATAACATTCCATTTGCTCAAGTGATAAATAAGAGCTCAGTAAATTTACAAACTAATAGCCTTTAAATTTTAGAATAAAAAAATTTCATCTAGAAAACCTAAAGACACTCTGTGGAAAGGCAATGAGTCTTTATAGAGTATATTTTTATATTCTTTACTCCTTTTTGTTTTCTTGTCAACTGTTTTCTACAAAGCAATGCCAAAATATAGGAAAATTTGGTTGCATAATTAGTTCAAAGCAATTTCAAACTTAATAAAGTAAGTGCATTGTGTACCTGATGTTTCACAGCAAAACAAATATGTAACAGGAAAAGACAATAAACATTTATTATTTGGAATAGTTTCTGAACATCAGTGATTTAGCTGGGTAGTTGGCTCATCATGTCTTATGAGCTTGCAGTCAAATCACTAGACCAGGTTGTTATCATCTAATGGCTTATTTTGGGTTACAGGGTGTGCTTCCAACAACACCCTCTCATATGACTATTATTGCAAAATTTATTTGTAGATCTCTCCTGGCTTATCTCCCTTTTTTGGAAATAAATTCAAACTTAAAAAAAGAAAGAAGACTCCAATTTCAAAGCGTTTTGACATAACAAGATTTTCTTTCTCTCATTGTGTCATTTGTGCTCTGTTTTTGTTTCTAAGCTACTCTACATAGAAAACATTCCTCAATACCCCTTGCTCACCTTCTAGACAGGTGCTTTCCAAGCTCACCCAATGTCTTGTCCACCTGGCACAAACTCCTGTGTGTGACAGAAGGGGCTTCTGACATAGTGCATTAGCACTCTAAATTAGAATTTCCAGCCAAGTCTATAATTACTGACTACAGGCAAATGCCAGTGGGGGCATTTGCTCCCATTGCAACATATAGGATGGGTGAGAAGCATCTGCCTTCACAAAGAGGAAAAACGAGCCGAAGGAGGAGGAGGAGGAGGAGGAGGAGGAGGAGGAGGAGGAGGAGGAGGAGGAGGAAGAAGAAGGAGGAGGAGGAGGAGGAGGAGGAGGAGGAGGAGGAGGAGGAGAAGAAGAAACAGTATGTTATTTCCCCAGGTTGTATAACATTTCAGTTCTACATCACCATTAAAAGAGACTTGAAAAGACATACCCTCTGAGGAATTTGAAAAGCAAGAAGGCAGCAAAAAGCTGAAAGTCAAGATTGACATCATCTTATATTGCACAGTAGTATATATCACAGACACTCCTTTCTTACATGCAGACATTAACTTCTGCACACAGGAGTATATTAAACATTTCTTCATGCTGCTTCATCCTTCATGGTAAAAAATAGCAAGCACATGAACTTTATTCTCAGGGACTGGCTTAGCTATGAGGGAGAATCTTCTCAAAGGATTCACATTCTTGAGGTACCCCTCAGTTGCCCACATTCATGCTGACAGAAGATCTAAGAATCTTTATACCTATTTAATATGGTGTATACATGGAGACTAGAAGCTGTATCAAAAAACTCTTTTAACAGAATTATACATATATAACGATAGTTTCTGCCAATAGAAATTCATTTCATAGGATATTAAGCTGATGTTATTAAGAAGAAATCATGAACTATTAAGCAATTGATACTTTGGGGATGAGAAGAAGCTTTCAGGAAGGTACTGACATTCATTCAACAAACCTCTAATGGAGCCCTACTCTGTACCAGTAGAACCTGTGAAGGATGACCAGAAATCTGTACCTGCTTTGCAAATTAATCTCCTTCCTCTTGCAGAGAGAAACAGAGAGGCCTCTGTATAAACTGTCAATCTTTTCTTGCAATTTGCAGTATCCATTTGCTCTCTTGTTTTGACATTTTAATTCAAATATGACACAGAGGTGTTTTTTCTGGTCATGTCTACATGGAGTTCAAAATGCCTCCTGTACATGGGTATCTGTATCATTACATAGACTTGGGAAATTTTCTGCTGTGATTTCATTGAATAGGTTTCCTATGACTTTAGCTTGTATTTTAGCTCCCCATTAATTTTTAGGTTTCATCTTTGGATTATGTCCCAGAATTCTTGTATGTTGTAATCATAGGTATTCATTTTGTTTTCTTGTGATTGCCTGCATGTCCTCATGTCTAATATTCTCTCTTCTGATTGATCTTGTCTACTATCCACAGTAGTTTTTATTTGATTTATTGAAGTTTTTATTTCTAACATTTCTACTTTTTTTTTTATAACTTCCATTTCCTTGCTGAATATCTCCTCTATGTTGCTGAACTTCTTGTTTAGATCTTGAAATGGTTTCTTAAACTCATTTGTCTACTTATTTGAATCTTCATTGATGTTTCTGATCATTTTTAATGTCTCTATCAAAGAGTATAGATAATTCTCTTTTCCTTTTATTTTTTTGCCCAATTGTACTGTCTAGAACCTTCAGGATAAGGTTCTAAAACAACGTGAAAAATTCATCAATTAACCAAATATTTGTATGAAACCAAATATTTGTAAGAAACATGTGGAACCCTTATCTGTCTCCCCACTAAGATTATAGGGGTACAAAACTCTGGTTCCTAGTGTTAGAGAACTTAACACTAGTTGAAAAGTATAGGATTGGAAATTGAATAATATAGGGGATGGGCATGGGGAAAGGAGGGGATTAGGAAGCTAGGAAGAAGGGACCGTGTGTATAGGAGATAATAGTATGAGACAGAACTAGAGAATAGTTGATAAATAAGGAGAAAACAATTAAGAAATAAACAAAATAGATTCTACCAAATAGAAACTAAAATTAAAAGAAAAAAGAAACACCCAATGAAAACAAATTAGATGAAAAAAGAAAAATGTTATATTTCTCACTGAAGAGAAATGATACTCCCTGCATTTTGTCCAGGTTTGTCCCCCTTGCCCTGGTTGTTATGAGAACAACTTCAAAAGGGCAGGGTGGCACCTCTGGAGGTTTTCAGCCTGCCAAGCATTTTTTTTCCCCCTAGCAAAGAGGATTTGCAATAAGAAGAAATTCCTAGCTTAAGGTGTTACTGTAGGGGCTTCAGGGGTGTGGCAGCTCAGACTGCAAGGTTCACTCACTCTAAGGCAATTCTCTTAACAAAGCTCTTTTGCTGGCTGAATTGTTTTGGGACTGCACAGCATCCTTATATGTGGAAGGGAGTGGGTAGAGACTTTCAGTTGAAACGTGGAGAGATCTGAGCAGACAGGGCCCCCATTCAGTGAGTGAGTTTGTACTCACAGCCATTAGGTGGCATCTCAAAAATGCATGAGTGACACCATCCACCTAAGATTTGTGCTGCCCTCTGTTCCCATTTCACCAGGCAGGCCTTTCAGTCACATGGAGCACATGGCTCACACCCTGCACTCATGCAAATGTTTCTATGAAAAATCTAAAATCCCCAAAGCTTGCTGTATCCACACTGAATCTCAGTTGATCTCTGTCTCACCAAGCCCTTGTGGGGATTTAAGGCTGGGTGACATTAATCAGCCCACTTAGCTAATGGTTTTCTTGGAGGTCAGATAAATTTGCTCCTGTGCACTGAGCTGGCCTGTGTGGTAGGCCTTGGGTCTGAAAGTGGCTTGCTCACCTGGCTGGTTTCTGATCCCATCTGTCTGATCTGGCTAGTGATACAGGAAAAGAGGCTTCCCTACACAGCTTATTTAATTGAATGTCTTCTTACTTTTACTTCCTCTGTATTCTATTTTATGGTTCTATAGCCACCTACAGTTTGACATGGGAGCCAAAAATAAACACTGGAGAAAAGACAGCATCTTCAACAAATGGTGTTGGGAAAACCAGTTTTCTACATGCAGATGACCAAATGAAAGTAGACCTTATTTCCACCTGTACAAAAACCAAGTCCAAATGGATTAAAGGTCTTAATGTAACTTTGAAACTATCATAGAAAAAAATAAGGAAAATTTAGGAAGATAAAGGCAGAGAAAATTATTTTCTAATTAGGGCTTCAATTGCCCAGGAAATTGAAGAGTAAGAACTGACAAATGTGACTGCATCAGATTAAAATGTTTCTCCACATCAAAAGAAACAGTTACCAAAATCAAGAGACAACCCATGGAATGTGAGAAAATCTTTGCCAGCTATTCAACAGAAAAAGGATTAATATCTAGAATATACAAAGAGCTCAAAAACTACGTAACAAAAGAACAAATAATCCAATTAATAAATTTGCAAATAAATTGAACAGATTGTTCTCAGAAAAAGAAATACAAATGGCTAATAAATATATGAAGAAGCAGTCAACATCCTTAGCTATAAAGGAAATGCAAATTAAGACAAATGACAACAAATGCTGTTATGGATGCAGGAGAAAGGGGACTCTCATACACTGTTGGAGGGAATGTAAATTAGTGCAACCACTATGAAAATCAATATGGATATTCCTCAAAAAAATAAAAATAGACCTACTTTATGGTCCCACCATACAATGGTGCATTGGGCATATATCCAAAAGAATGTAAATCAATATGCAAGAGAGATAGCTGAATACCCATGTATTACAATTCTGTTCACCACAGCTAAATTGTAGAATCAATTGAGCTGGACAACAATTGATGATAGAGCAAATATAGTATATATCATGGAATATTACTCAGCCATAAATAAAAGTTAAATTATGTCATTTGCAAGAAAATGGATGAAACTGGAGACCATCATGTTGAGCGAGATAAACCAAGCTCTAAAAGCCCAATATTGTATGTTCCTACTCACTCATATGTGAAACCTAGATCTCAAATGATGATCACGATAATAATACTAATAATACTAATTGTGGGATGTGAATGTAAAAGGGGGACTGTTGGGAGGGGCATCAACATGAGTGGATAAGGCGAAAGAATACTGAGGGATGAAGAGGATTGAAGTACACTACACAGATACACATACACATGCTAAAGACAGCATAATGAAACCCACCAAACACTGATAAAAGGAGGAGAAGGAAAACAGGTAATGGAATATAATGGAGGGGGTGGGCTTATTCAAGGTACACTGAAAACATGTGTGGAGTTATCGCAATAAAACCCCCTCATCTTATGAAAGTTTGCTAATTCAAAATATAATAAGACTATTTTAAAAGAACAAATGATGCATACAGTTCAGTGACACAGAACAAACAGGAGAAATAGCCCAATAATACCAAGGAAAGGAATCAATAAATACAAAGAACTTAGTGAAATAGAAAACAAACGAAACCCTCACAGATTTGATGAACATATCTTTTTTATTGAAAAGCTTGCTACACCAGATAATTTGGTCAAGAAGAGAAAAAATAAACAACAGTAAGAGAAAGAGATATAACTTCAGGCAGAGAAGTTTTAATCTTAAAAGAAAACCTATGTATACCTCTAACAACATACCTGGAAATTTAGAGAAAATGATTGTCTAGAAAAAATGTATTCTGCTCATTAGGGGTGATATTTAAAATACCTCATGTTTTTTTCTAAATGGGTGAGGTTGCATGCCAATCTTGAAGCAGGCTAAAATTAGGGGAAAGTTCAGGACTCACAGAAAAATATTACATCTTGGATTTTAACCATGATTTGGCTCAGGAACAACCCTCACCTGGCTGGGAACCGCACATGCCCCTCCCCACTCATTGATTATTGGATGGGAATCACCTGGTTCTCCCACAGGTTATGGTAGGTTTCAAAAGTACCTGAAGAGTAAAAGCACGCTCTTTTGGCCTCCAGATTCCACCTGGGCCTCACCATGCTCCCTTTTGTATTTCCCTTTCCTAATTTTTAATAAACTACATTTATACCCACATGTCCTGTCATGGATTCTTCCACAAAGGACAAATAATTTGGAAGTCTTCTGATCACAGACTGCACCAGTGCCATTAACAATCTCACAGTTCATTTTCTCTCAGTCTTTGATCTATTTGCTTTTCTTCTTACTACTTTAAAATATCTGTCAAAAATTATTTAACATATTGAAGTTGTGCAACATGATTTCATGTATGCATGCACTGTGGTATGATTACCACAATTTTCAAATCCTTCCAAGATGACTCAACAACCAAAGATTTTCTCTGAGGATGTTTGGGCTCTTTGAGCTGCTTTCTGTGAAGCCCTCTCTCTTCCTGTCACACAGTAGATGCAGCCGGACTCTGATTTGTTCCATTCAAGTGCCAAGCAACATGTAACAATGCCCTAAAGGGGTTCTTCAAAGACCTTTGATTTGGTTTGAGGGGAGGGGAGAGAGCTTCTCATCCTTCCACTGTCTGGGGAGCACACGAACATTAATAGTCAGAGCTGTTCTCACTACTAACTTCGCAGAATTTCCTCACTTCTGCTTATTAAGGTCCTCAGTGAGCTTGGGTTGCACAGTCTCTTGGCCTGTCCTGCATGGGGGATCTGGTATCTGTGTTTCTTGATCTTAAAGTTTTCTGCTGGAAATCTGAGACACCGGGAATGACACTTAGCATCTTCTTACATATAAATGACCAAAATTGACTCAGAGGTTACACAACCAAAAAGATAAACAAGAAAAGATATTCAGAGATTGATTCCAAAAAAGAAACAAATGTGATAGTTTTTATATAAGTTTCATAAATATTTAGGAGACAATTCTATGTTAAAATTTCCAAAGCATAGAATGTGCTAGAAAACTTCCTGACTCACATCAAAAGTACCAATATTAGACAAGGGTACCAACAACAAAATGATAGGGCAAATTGATGACTACAAAGTGCAAACATCTTAATTAAAATATTAGAGTTGACTAAGGGAGGAGGAAAAGAAGGAAAGGAAACTAGTGAATAATAATGAAGTACTTTGCATCTGTGCAGGAACAAAATACAAGAAAACACGCTGAGGATGGGGAAAATGGTGAGGAAGTGCAGTGGGGGGGATCACATTGACTTAAGTACAACGCATGTACAGGTGTGATAACAAGGCAAAAATCCTACTGACCAATGAGTAGACACCTAAACAACTAAGGACAAGAAAGAAAAACAGGCCATGCTAAGGAGAGTGCCCTAACTGGAAGGGGAGGGTAAAAGAAGGAAGTAAAGAAGGTGAATATCATTGATATTCTTTCTATACAAGAATGAATATAAACATTTTAAACCTGTTGAAATCACCATAAGAAGGGGACTAAGTTAGAAAGGAGAAAAATGGAGGTAATGAACCAATTTGGGATACAATACATATATACATGGGAATGTCCTAATGAAACTCTCTGTATAGATATCGTAAACAAAAATTTCTTTTTTCAGAAACAGAGGACAGGAAGGTAAAACAGGTTCTGTCTGAGGGCTGGTACCAGTGAGAGGGGGAGGATATATGGAAAAGATGTAGGAGGGTCAATATGGTGGAAATATTATGTACTCAGGTCTGAAAATGGAAAAATGAGACCTGCTGAAACTAATCTACGAATAGGGGGAGGGAGAATAAAGGAGAATGATGGAGAGAGTAAATTTATGGTAAACACTTTTGTAATTGTCACTATGTATTCCCAGTATGACAATAATATGATAATTTAAAAAGGAAAATAAAACAAAATATTGACAAATAAAATCTAACAAAATTTTCAAGAATGACTTGCCTCAGGAATGCAGGGATGGACTGAAGTTTAAAAAATCAATTAAGGCATTTCAAACATTAAGTGGTACATTTCTTGACAAACGAAGCAAAATAACCTAAAAATCTCTTATTTATATCCTACCTAAATACTAGGTAAAGTATAGCAGTTAGCCTTTTGGATGTCTAGCTTGGCGTTTGTCTACCCTCTCTCTCTGTCCTGGCTGTCTGTGCCTTCATTGCAATGTTCCACTTTTCCCAAGTCAAAGAATTCATCCCAGTCCCCTGGTCATTCTGATTTTCCATTTTCACCTTGTTTTTCCTTAGTATTTCCCTCTTTTTGATCTTTAATCAAGTATTTCAACCCTGTTAAGTGCCCACACTCTTCCAAGCATTTGGAATATAGTTTAGCAATAACTGAAATGGACAAAAATCACCACTCATAAAGTTAAAACTTACAGAAGAAAGTAAAGAGAAGATATACAACTTTATGATTTGGGGATAGGTTAGATTAATTTAAATAAGATGCAAATGGCAGATATTATTTTTTGAATTAAATATTAAAGTAATAATCTTTAGCATAAAAAATTTCCACATAAACCAAGTAAAAAGATAAGTCTCAAATTAAATGATATGCTATTCACATTATACACAGCTCATTAGTATGTAAAATATGCCATAAACTAATAAAATTCAATAAGAAAAAGGCAAGCATCCCATGAATTCCTATGAATATGAATAGACATATTCATTTTCTGAGGAGAAAATTCAAATAACCAGCACAACTGAAAAGGATGCAAAGCCTCATTAATAATTAGTACAATGTACATTTGTATTGAAATGAGAGCACTTAATATTCATGAGATTAAAAAATTAGGCAGTTGTATGATAAAAAGTTTTGATGAGACTGTGAAGCACTGGGAACATTTATATTCCACCACTTTGGAAAACAACCTGGCTACTAAGAAAGTTGAAAGTGTAATACCTATACTTAGCATTCCATTCTGTCTACCCTTCAAGTGTTTTTTTCAGACTTTAGAACTGGACATGTTGGTAGGTAGTAGAATTAATTTAGTGGTACAAATATACCTTTTTTTTTGTTGTTTTTACAGAATGGATGGGATAAGATGGGAAAGAAAGGAGTAGATTTCAATAGAAAAATAACAATAAGTATCAGAAGTAAGATCAATTATTATCTTTGGAATCTTTAACTTTTATTGTTCTATGTGTGCATGTGCTATCATTTCATATAGCATTTCTTACTGTGGTTTCTAAACATAACTTACAGAGTTATAATGTTTGGGACACATACTTAAAATTTATTCCTTGTTTATGTGGGATTCAAATTTAACTGGATATTTTGTGTATTTGTTTGCTAGTCTGACAAACTTAATTGCATATGATCACAAGGAAAAATGTATAAAAACACTGAAATAGGAAAAAAGTATTAAAAAAGTAAATGATAACCACCAGAGGATGGATAAATAAATTTTGTGTGTTCATTAAGTGAAACACTAAGTTTTGTTAAAATAAGCTAGGTTTACATGTATTTTAAAGGATAAATCTTAGAAAACAATGTTCAGTGAAGAGAGATGCATATAATGTAAAATCTTAAATATTAAGAGCCTTAAGTTTTAAAAGCCTCAGCAACCAAAACTTAAACACCAAAAGAATAAATAATCAAACAGTTCTCAAGCCTGGCACTGGTGGCTCACCCCTGTAATCCTAGCTACTCAGGAGGCAAAGATTAGGAGGATCATGGTTCAAAGCAAGCCTGGGCAAATAGTTCATGAAACCCTATCTCAAAAATACCCATCACCTAAAAGGGCTACTGGAGTGGCTCAAGGGGTAGGCCCTGAGTTCAAGCCACAGTATGGAAAAAAAACAAACAAAAAATTAACAACAACAACAACAAAAACAGTTCTCAAAAGAAGTACAAATGGCCAACAAATACATGAAGAAATGTTCAAAATTCTTTGCCATAAAGGAAATGTGAATCAAAATAGCACTGAGATTCCACCTCAGCCCAGATGGCTAGGACTGGGAGAGGGGGAAGGAACCCTTATACATTGTTGGGAACATAAGTAAGTTAGTTCAGCCACTATGGAAATCAGTATGTAGATTCCTCAAAAAACTAAAAATAGAACTGCCATATGATACTGCTATGCAATTCCTGGGCATATATCCTAAGGAATGTAAGTCAGCATACAATGGTAATACCTGCACACCCATGTTTATAGCAGCAGTATTCATAATAGGCAAACTATGAAATCAGCCTAGGTGTCCATCAGTCGATGAATGGATGAAGATTTTATATATATATATATAAAATCATTCAGCCAGGAAAATGTATAGAACTAGAGATTCTGATGCTAAAGTGAAATAACTCAGACTGACAAAGAAAAATATTACATTCTTTTTCATATGTGGAATCTAGACCCCTCCCTCCCAGAAAGAATGCCTGAATGTAAAATAGGGACTATCTAAGGAAGGAAAGCAGTGGGAGGAGTAGGGGGTAAGGAGAGGGTAATAAGGATAATTATGATTCACATACTTTATATGCATGCATTAAAAATTGGTTAATGGCCAGGCACCAGTGGCTCATGCCTATAATCTTAGCTACTTGGGAGATTGATATTAGTAGGATTACAGTTTGAGGCCAGCCCCACCAACTAGTTTGTAAAACCCTACATCCAAAATAAGGAAAGCAAAATATACTGAAAGTATGACTCAAGCAGTAGTGTGTAAAGCCCTAAGTTCAAACCCCTATCTCACAAAAAAAGTGAAAAATGGATGAGGTGGGTAAAGAAAGAGCAATAGAGTTGTTGATGAATTTGAACAAAGTATATTACATGCATGTATGTAAATATCACAATGAAACCTCTTTGTGTAACTAATATATGCTAATATTTAAAAAGCCTAAGCAGTATTTTATACCTTTTGGAGAAATATGTGTGTGGCAAAATACTTGGGTAATACTGAAACAATAAAAATTAACTCAGGTTGGGTGTGGTGGTGCATGCCTGCAATTCTAACTACTCAGGAGGATTGTGATTGTAGGCTAGCCTGGGCAAAGTTACCATGACATACAATCTGAAAAACAAAACTAAAAGTAAAAGGACTGGGGGCCTGACTGAAGTGGTAGAGCACTTCCCTAGCAAGCATGAGGCCCTGAGTTCAATCCTCAGTGTACAACAAAAGAAAAAAAAATCAAACTCAAGATAGAGAGGTGGTACAAAGTATCAGCAAAAAGGACTGAGGAAGGATACATAGGGACTTCAACTGTATGGATAATATTTATTTAAGTGAGTAATGAGGTTGCTTGGGTTTGAATATGGTTTTCCACCTCCCAAACTCATGATGGAGATTAATCGCCATAGTGAAATATTAAGAGGATGGAAACTTAGTCTGACTATGGTGTTTAAATGTGGGGCCAGTAGGATGAGACCCGGTCATCAAGGTAGCGATCCCTGATTGAATACTGAGGAGAGAGACTAAAAGAGATACACATAGGCACAAAAATATATGTCCTATCTTGTGATTCTTGCACTGCCTTGTAACTTTGCTATCAAGAAGCCATTACTAGATGTGACCCCTCAACCGTGAACTCAAAATAATGACTTTCTTTAAAACTTACCCAGTCTGTGGTATTGTGTTACTAGCAATAGGAAATAAACTAGGACAGGGCATTTACCTTAACGTTTTTCTAATGCCAACAATATTGTATTTAAAATTAAGATACTATAGGGTCTCATAATAGATTCTGAAAAAGCATTTAATAAAATTAAATATCCATTACTGATTTTTAAAAATTTTAGTAAGCTAGAAATAGAAGGAAATTTCCATAAGATAAACATTTAAGATTAAAACAACACAGTTTAATATGTTTATAAATACTCAAATACATACTCTATGAAATACACAACTTTATTGGAGATTAGAAAAAGACCTAAGCAAATGAAAAAAAGTGCCAGTGGCTCACACCTGTAATCTTAGCTACTCAGGAAGCAGAGATCAGGAAGACAGCAGTTCAAAGCCAGCCCAAACAAATCGATCTCAAGACCCTATCTTGAAAAAACCTTTCACAAGAAAAGGGCTGGAGTGGCTCAAGGTAAAGGCCCTGAGTTCAAGCCCCAGTACTACAAGAAAAGAGAGAGAGAGAGAGAGAGAGAGAGAAAACTTAAATTGTATGGTGAGAATTCCCATTCAAATGGTTACAGCAGGTGAAAATGCTCACTATGAAGAAAAGAAAAACAGCCAATTAAATTTTTGAGGTCATGCCATTGCCAAAGAAATACCAATACCATTCTCAGTGTTAGAGCTCTAATGATGCCTTCAAGGCAATCTGATTTTTTTAAAATAAAAATCTATATAATTCTCAGGGCAGAGTTTCTCTCTAATGCTCACTTCCACAGTGGAACCAGAGGATCATGGATAATATCTGACTACGGAGGGTCACAGACAGGGACTAGGATATTAATCTAGGTAAGCCCTACTCAGGAATTTCCAAGTCCTATCAGTAGGATTTGCTATTGCCATGTGTCACATGTTCCAAGTCCAGTTTCTATTGCAGTTGTTTTGGTCCTATTCAGTCACTGCATTAGAATATTCAGTGATGTTGGGAGACAGTAGGTAAACAACTTGTATTTTAGGTGAGGTGACAGGCTGGTAGACCCACTGTGAGGATCCACACCTGGACACAGGGAAATGATTGTGATGGTACATTTTCAGCAGAAAGGGTAATTAAATGAGACTGCAGACTATTTCTCTTGGTGGTGAGGTGAGTGTACTCCATGTAGGGGAAGATTAATGTTGCAGTGGGAAGCCTGGGAAAAACCATCTTAATCAAGTTAACAAAGTGAACACAATCAGTGACAAGACAGATTGAAAGAGTGCTCCTAATAGGATGTATTGCCAAGAACACTACACCACTTCTGTTATTTCTGGCAGAGCTGTAGGACATAAATCTAGAGGAATGTTTGGAAAAATCTAAATTCAGTGATCGTCTATAGAAACAACTGGCCTCTAACATGAAACATGCCAAAGTCACAAAAGTCAAAGACAGACTGAGAAACTGTTCTAGACCAAGAAGACCAAAGGAATGTGACAACCAAATGCAGCAGGATAGCTGGAACCCAGTCATTCAGTTTTAAAGGACCATTTTGGCAACAACTGGCAAAAGTTGAATGGAATCATAAGAATATTCATTTCCTGCTTTTGAGGATTAGTTAACAGGAATCAGACTGAAACACAAAGAGAAAAAAGGAGAGAGCTGTGGGATAATGACAAACTGTCTAATATATATGAAACTGGAGTTCCAGAAGAGAAAAGGGATAAAAGGAAAGAAAAGAATTTGATGAGATGATGGCCAAGAATGTTTTATAATAAATGAAAGAAAAAAATTAGAGATTCAAGGAGAAAAAAAGTAAAAAATATCATTGCTAAACTGCTTTATCAGTATCATTGTTAAAGGAAAAATCTTGCAGGCAGCCAGATAGGAAAACATAGTACATATAGATCCAGCTGCACAATCTGGAAAACTATTACATTGTCAGTAGAAGTCAAGTAGTAGCTGTTGCTGGAAATATTTTCCACATGCTATGAAAATAGGAAAACTCATATGGACTAATTCTAGTATTTGTGGCTCTGGAACTTCTCAAGGGTCTTGTTTCTTAGGGTGGGGCTTCCTTATTTTGTAAATACCAAGACCTTGGCTTACAATAAAATGGAGGCTTTCCCAAACTCAGGTTTTGTTGGTTCCCAACTTTGGCTCTGGTTGATGAGCTGGGTGTATAGGGTACTTTCTAGAATTCTAATTCAAGATTGCAACACGAGAGTTATGGATGCTTCCTCCTGTTTATAGTAGTTTCACTTTACATGGTTTCAGTTATAGTCAAACATGATCCAAAATTATTAAATGGAAAATTCTAGAAAAAAATAATTCTTAAGTTTTAAATTATGTGGCTTTTTGAGTAGCATAATAAAATGTTTCTCTATTCTTCTCTGTCCCATGAGGGATGAGAATCATCCACTTGTCCAGCATCTCCACACTGTATAGACTACCTACCCATTAGTCAATTAGTAGTCATCTCAGTTATCAGATCAGTTATCAAGATATTACAGTGCTTGTCCTTAAGTAACCCTTATTTCACTTAATATCCCCAAAACACAAAAGTAGTATGGCTGGAAATTTGGATATGTCAAGAGAAACCTGAAAGTGCTTATTTTAAGTGAAAAGGTTAAACTAACTATAAGAAAGGAAAAAAATCATATACTGAGGTTTCTGAGATCTATGGTAAGAATGGATCGTCTAAAAAAATAAGAATGAATCTTCTATCCAGGAAGGAGAAACAAACTTGTGCTAGTTTTGAGGCAGGCTAAAACTAGGGAAAGTTCATGACTCAGAAAAATATTACATTTCAAATTGAAATCGCTCTGGCTCAGGGACTGCCCTCACCTGGCTGGGAACCACTCATGCCCTTCCTCACTCATTGATTATTGGATGGAAATCACCTGGTTCCTCCCTTCCCCTAGATTAGCATAAGTTTTAAAAGTACCTGGGGAAAAGAAGCACACACTGTCTCTGCCTTCAGATTCCACTTGGGCCCCACCATGCTCCCTTTTGTATTTCCCTTCCCTAACTTTTAATAAACTCCTTTTATATCCACATGTCCTGCCATGGATTCTTCCTGGTGGAATACAAAGAATTTGGCAGTCTTCTGATCATAGGCTGCACCGGCACTGTTAACAGTTTTGCCATGATACTCATACAGCATAAGTTGTGGCCACAGTGAGTAATAAGTACTTCGTTAAGGTAGGAAAGGTATTAAATTTGTGAGTAAAAGGCATGAACCCAAAATATGTTTCAGCTGATGGCAAGGTATTTATAACAGAAAGCAATGTCAAGCTATGTGAAGACTTCAGTTAAGGATCCCCTGAAATGAGTGACACCAGGTCATTTACAGCAAGTCAGAGATTCAAGAATTGGTTTGGACTGAAAAATGTAAAATTTACTGCAGAGGCTGCATCTCCTAATAAAGGAGTTGCTTACATGTTTCTGGAGGAGCCGAAGAAGTTGATTAAGTACACAGGGTGCCATCTAAAGCAAGTCTAACACTGTGTTTCATGTAGGTATCATGTTATCTCATCACAAGAAGAAGGGGAAGGGTCAGGCATAGTTGTGCACATCTGTACTCCTGTTACTCGGACATGAAGGCAAGAGGGTAATGGTTTCGCACCAGCCTGGGCAAAGTTAGTGTGAGAGACCCCATGCGAAAAACAAACTAAAAAAAGTAAAAGGACTGGAGATATGGCTTGAGTGGTAGAGTCCTGCCTAGCAAGCACAGTGCTCTGAGTTTGACCCTCAGTACCTCAGAAAAAATGGGCAAGTACAGTGTAATAAGATAATTGAGAGAAAGAGGTAGAAAGCCCACATTAACATAATTTTTATTATAGTATATTATAATAATTGTTCTATGTTGTTATTACTTATTTGCAATCCCTTAACATGCCTAACATATAAATTAAGTTTTATTAAAGGTATCTATGTATAGGAAAAATACATAGTACATGTAAGGTGTAGACTACTCATGGTTTCAGGTATCTGCCGGGGTCTTGTAATATACCCTCCAGTACTTAACTAGAGAAGGTGTCAGTGTGCACCGCTATCCACTAGATGGCATATGTTCATTAACTGCTTTAAACATGATGCTGAATGAAATTGTGCATTAGGAGAAAATAAAGAATGAACTCTAAAACCATAAAAAATTTTATATTATACTTATGTTACTATAAGGTTTAATATGGTTGTAACATTTTTTATGTTTTCCAGAAATTAACATAATAGGTGAAAAGAGAAGTCAATGTAAAACAAAACTTGTTACTAGACTCAAAGAACATTCTATAAAGACTGAGGTAAGATTATCAAGAAGTTATAACATTAAAAGCACATATTCACCCAACATCAAAGCCACAAAATATGTGAAACAAAGTTGACAGAATTTAAGAAATAGACAATTCAACAATTACAATTGCAGACATCAATACCTCAGTTTAATAATGGATAAACAACTTGACAGAAGGTTGGTAAGGAACTAAAACACATGAACAACACTTTAAATAAATTATACCTCACAGACATACTTAAAATACTTCATTTAGCAATAGCAGAATGCAAATTATTTTCAATAAGATGTGAAATATTCTGTAGGATAGATATTTGTCAGGCCATAATATAAATCTCAATAAATTTAAAAGATTAAAACCATACAAAGTATGTTCTCTAACAATTAAAAATGAAATTAGAACCAAATAACAGAAAGAATTTTTTTAAATCACAAATATTTAAAAATTAAACAACAAACTTCTAAATGACCAATGGATTAAAGAAGTAATCACAAATGAAATTAGAAAATATTTTGTAATGAATGAAATAAAAATACAACAAATGAAAATTTATAGGATGCAGCAAAAGCAGTGATTACAGTGAATCTTAAAAATAAAATTCCAGTTAGCATAGAAGAAACATATCAAATTACTGGCTTAATCTTTTACCTTGAGAACCTATAAAAACAAAAGCTAGATAAACTTAAAACAAGCAGCAAGAGGAAAGAATAAAAATCAGAGTAGAAGTAAATTAAATAGAGAACAGAAAAGCAATACAGATAATCAATAAACCCTTAAATTGGTTTCTTGAATGATCAACAAAATTGATAAACCATTAGCAAGATGAGAGAGAGAGAGATTGAGATCAAATTTAAAAATTAAGAATAAAAGAGGATATTACTACTAACATTTTGTAGAAATAAAGATTACAAAGGAATGCTAAGAACAATTGTTTGCAAACAGGTCAGATAAGTGAGATGCACTGGATACATTTCAGAAAGACACAACCTATCAAAACTTACTCAAGAAGAAATAAGAAATCTAAACAGGCCTACAAGGAAGACCAAAGTAGAAGCTTTAAAAATATCCTACAGAGACAATCTCAGAACCAGATGACTTCACTGGTAAATGCTACCAAACATTTAAAGGAGTAGCACTAATCCTTTGTAAATTCATCCAGAAATTAGAAGAGGAAGAATTACTTCTTAACCTATTGTTTTGACTCAGTATTATCAGGTGCCAAAATAAAGGATATTACAAGTAAAACCAACTACAGACCAATGTCCTTTATGAATATACATGCAAAAATCTTCAATGAAACAAAACTAGCAACATTTAATATTATATACCATGACCAAGTGGGATTTATCCCAGGAATGCTGGGATGGTCCCATATACAAAAATCAACCAACAAAATATACCATATTAACATAGTAAAGAAAAACCATGATTATCACAATAGATGCAGGAAAAACTTACAAAAATATAACACCCTTCCATGAAAAACACTATATAAAGTAGAAATAGAAGGGAACTACCTCATCATGGGCATTTGTGACAAACCCACAGCTAGTATCATACTCAGTAACAAAAGACTGAAGAAAAATTTCCCCCTAAGATCAAGAACAAGACAAGGATAGATGCTTTTACCACTTCTTTTTAACATTATCCTGGTTCTAGACAGTACAATTGGGCAAGAAAAAGAAAAGGAAAGGAGAATTATTTGTACTTTAAGAATACATGAGCTTATATATAGAAGATCCTAAAGAATGCACAAAATAGTACTTAGAGTTAAGTTTTAAAAATTGCAGGATGCAAGATCAACTTCCAAAAATAAGTACATTTCTAAACATTAACAATAAACACTTTGGTTGGATGTCAGTGACTCATGCCTGCAATACTAGCAACTCAGGAGGCAACCATCAGGAGGATTGTGGCTTGAAGCTAGGCTGGGAAAACAGTTTGTGAGACCTTATCTCAAAAAATCCCATCACAAAAAAAAAAAAAAGGGCTAGTGTAGTGGCTCAAAATGTAGATCCTGAGTTCAAGCCCCAGTACCTAAATTGAGAAAACAATTCCATGTATGGTAGCATAAATGAGAATAAATACTGAGGTAATAAATTTAATAAAAAGTATAAGATTCATGTAGTGAAAAGTGTAAAATACTATTGAAAGAAATTACAGAAGACCTAATTAAATTCGGAGACAATCCATGTTCAAAATGCTCAAAAGTCTTAATATTATTAATTGACCTAGAGATCGAATGTAATTCCTATTAAAAGCAGGTCCCAAAATGTATATGGAAAGGAAAGTGATACCAGAATATTCAAAACAATCTTTTATGTATGTGTGTGCTAGGACTTAGGACTTTCCACATGCTAGGGAGATGCTCCTAGCACTTGAGCCCAGCCTTCAGTTCTTCAAATTAATCTTAAAAAATTAATGAAATGAGAGAACTTATACTTACTGATCAAGACTTTGTAGTATTGATATGAGGATAAAATATAGAACAATGAATAGAATTGAATTTTCAGAAACAAATTCATACATTTATAATCAATCAATTTTCAACAAGGGTGTCAATAGACTTCAAATGGTGGTGAAACAACTGAACATCCACATGTAAATGAATGAAGTTAGATCCCTATATCACATCATACACAAAAATTAACATGAAAGCAATTAAAGGCCTAAATTTAAGAGCTAAAACTATAAACCTCTCAAAATAAAATGTGTGAATAATTATAATCTTGGGTTAGACAATTTTCTTAGATATAGAAAGTCTAAGTAATCAAGAAAATTATGGTTAAATTGTACTTCATTGAGGTTAAAATCTTTTGTACATCTAAGGGCATTATCAAGAAAATGGGAATAAAGCTGTTTCTGGTAAATTCCCTCTCTTCTTTCTTTTCTCTCTTTCTCCCTGAGCTGGTGAGGTTAGTTGGGCTTAATCAGTATGATGAACCAGGTGAACATCCTAGATTAGAAGTCAGAAGGCTGGAGTGAGAATTCTCACAAAACAAACACGTAGCCTGCTTTAATTCCAGATTTTTAAGCATGCCATTAACTTGAGCAAATGGAATTTTCCTTGTGGTGCAGCACAGCACAGTGGGGACTACCCTGGGCACGGAGCCAGAGCCTCACAATATTATGTCACCTGTACATAGAGGCAACAGTGCCCATCTCATATTGCTACCATGTGGACGAAGTGAAGTCAGTTTGAGAAGATCTTGGCACCAAACACTGATAACTGGCTTACCTTTCCTAATAATAAAAATGACAATTTCATCATCAGAAACCAGTGTGTTGCCTCTCTTGTTGATTAGAAGCAGAAAATTCATCTGTGTTATTTACCTCTATGTCTCCTGAACCTCAAAAATGCCTTGCACAAAGTGGGTGCTAAGTTAATATGAATGGACACAACACATGAAATAAATACTGGTTGAATGATTGGTTCATACCTAGTTGGAGGTACTTTTACCCTTTCCTGTATCTGTATCCAGGTGCCCTTTGGTTCCCTGAAAATTCTCATGACATTACCTGTGATTAACCAATACCTTTTAATTCTCTAAGTCCTACTATGCACTTACAACTCTAAAAGCAGCAGGGATTTAAGATTCAAAACTGTACTTGTGAATCAGACGATTTCTTTTTTCCATAACATAAAATTTTTCCCTATTGCTTCATAAGGACATGGCTCACATGTTAACACACAAATTTTCCAAGAACTTATTATGAAAGCCCACAAGTCATCATAACCAGGCATCACCAGCCATTCCCCTTGGTCTCCTACTAACTAGTGCTGAATTAGGAACCTCATGTACAACCTTGGTTCACAACAGTTCTGTGATGCCCCTGGAAAATGCAGAGCTTGCTTTAATTGAGGCAGTCTGTATTCTACCATGATGACTTGTGAATTCAGGAAAACTGGTTTGACTCAATTATTTGATCATATTCATGATTCACTTTATTTAAAGCAACCAAGCTGGTTTGTAGGCTCTAAGTTTGTTGCATTTCTTTCTTTCTTTACTTTTCTTTCTTTTTTGGCAGTGCGGGGGATTGAACCCAGAGCCTCATACAACCTAGGTAAGCATTCTACCACTGAGCTACACCCTCAGTCCTGCTTATTGCTTTTCTTAATGGAAATGATACCTAAATTTGCCATCAGTTTACATATGCTGGCAGCTTTAGTTGTTCTTCCTACTTCCTAATCTCCTGATATAAATTCCCATGTTTTGTTTATTTATGCTTGATGGGATTGGAGAGTTAGACTTCTAGACTTCGGTCCTACGTTCTTTGAGACCCAGAGCAAGTTCTTCCACAGAATGTGTGGTACTCTACAACAAAGGAAGAAAAAACTGATACACCATGGAGGGATTCAAGTTGAGATAACCTTAGTTTGTTATGTGAGGCCTTCTGGCTACTTTCTTCATCAGGGCACTTACCCTTTCCCCTGCTGCAATGGAAACTCCATAGGATCAGGATCATGGTTGTCATGTTTACACTGTGTCCTAAATGCTGACTCAATGCCTGGCAAGCAGTAGGTGTTCAGTGTGTGACTGTGTGTAAGCTTGTCTGAGGTTGTGAATAATTTTTACTTTACCATTTTGAAAACCTTTTATAATATATATTTGTATATAATTATTGATTCACAGATGGTTACAAAGATAGAACTGAGAGTTCCTATGTGCCTATTCTTTTCCATTTTCATCTGTTGTGACTCTAGATAGTTCACTTGTTTCAATATTAGACTGATATTTTCTCTAACTGTGATACTTTGTTGTGATTGGCAACATAAAGGTCCAGGTTATTCATGAGTCATTTAAAAGAAGATACATTAATTTTTGAAAACAGTCTAAATATATATAATGTGCACAAAACACTAAAAACCCTAATTAGATTTTGAGAAAATCTATTTCTTGTCATACAGTGATTAATATTAATGATTATAATCATAAATCATGTAATAAAAACTTACAATCTTTGTTTAGTGAGGCAAAAATTTGTGAAACAAATATATGGGGTCTACAGTCAAAACTAGAAATAACCTACATGTTCATCAATAGAGAATCAGTTAAATAAGTAACAGAACATTTATTTATTCAGTAGAATTCTAAGTATGTAAGTACCTCATAGCAATTATATATATATGCATATATGTGCACATATATATGTTTATGAGAAATACGGAGGTATAATATTCAGTTTTTAAAATCCTATTATTAAAAAACTAAAGTCTTTAATACAACTCTATCCTTGTCTCTCCCTCTCTTTCTCTCCCTATTGAATAGTTAGTAAACAGATTTTTAACTACAAATAATGATTGATAAAGTTTGGATGCTAGAAATAAGCAAAACACTTAAATTAGCTTCTTCTTCAAAAGCTAACAAAATCAAATCATTAACTTAGTAACAACTTATGCTTGTTTTACTTTAAATCATATTTTTACAACTTTATCATATATGTTCATCTTAAACAGATTTATTTGTTCTTTTTATAGATATACCAAACTCATAATATTAGCTCTTGTCTCCAGGTCTGAATGTTAAGTCAACACATGATTTAGAGAACTTCAGTTTATCAAGTATTGCAGTTCTCTGATTGTTTTGGAAACTCTTCTGATACTATGGACTTAGTTCAAGGCCAGTTAATACTACTTTTTCTTTTTTCTAACATGATAACAAATGGTTAGTTGTTTGCTTTGGTCACCCAAGGTCAAGTTATTGGGTCAGGGTCCTATGTATATAAAAAGCCTAGTTGGAGTCTCTGTTCAGGGACATCTTTACCTTTCTAGTCATAGATTCTCCTCTTCTGTAATTTTGTGTAAGATTTGCAAAATGTTGACCACATCTTTGATCTGGGGGATTGTCACAGCAGTGTGCTGTTGTTTATGGCTTATTTTTGGAATAAGGAGAAGGTAAGGAAAGTATTTTTAACATTATCTTTTAGTTCATTTATCTAGTGCTCTTTTGTCTTCATATTATTATACAATAAATTTGTTTTCTATATGTAAACACAGTATTTTCCTCTTTAATATTTTCAAATTAAAATTTTAATTCTAATTTTAAATGTGATACCATTTTGACTAAATCTAACAAACTACATGACAGTTTCCCTTGTTAGTATTCACATCTAGCAATGGTAATGCATGCATTTGTTAAACATAACTGAAAAAATTATAAGATCTTTGTGTGTGTTTATGTGTATATTACAGAGGAAGCCCAAATTAAGAAGAATACAATTGGTAAGCAGGAATCTGCAATGAAAAGGGTTTCTTTCTAGCAGATGAATTAAATAGATGTTCTGGCTAAATAAGTGTTCTCTGTTCAAGTAGTTCTTGTGCATAGATTCAACTTAAGCATGGATAACAGCACATAGTCTGAGTCTTTCATTCTATTACTCTTATTAATGTTAACCAACCATAGTGATTGGGAACGTTGTTAAATGTATATGACACCACTGTCACCTGTTATCTATAACCTATTTATAATTAGTTCAAGAAACACAAATCCAGACCAATAGCTTATTTAACTTCTGATTGGTTCACAGAGTATTGAAGGGGAGGGCATTTAGATATTCTCTGTTATGTCAACCTCAAAATGTGAGAATAACCCTGAGCTTATCTTCAGCTATGAGACTGCTGTGTGTTGTATACATTTTGAATTTTTTTTGTTCTTTGAGATATTTAATTCAGGCCTAATATTTTCTAGTTTTAATTAAAGTACCTAACTCTACACTATAAAAATAAAAATAATTGTTTTATATTCTGCTGTTCTATCAAGAAGTACAGTGGTTTATGTTGGAAAATAAGTAAGTTTCTATTTTCTAATAAAACATTTAAGATAGCCTGAAAGAGCATTAAATTATAGTTGATGATCCTATCAATGATTATCTTACCTGATTTCTTTTTATAATAGGCTAATTTCTCAAGAGAAATTCCCCTTCTCTTTGGTTATCATTGCAGAATAATATCTAGGGGTCAAAACCAGGGTCTTGTACATGCTAGGCAAGAGCTCTATCACTGAATGCTACTATCTTTAAAACTATGAAGATTTCTGATAACTTCAGTTCTGCAATTCTTTCTGTTGTTTGGTGTTCTACATCTCCAAAGAAAAGAAACTAATGAAAACTTGTAGATACTTAGACAAATGGTGCATAAAACAAATATAAACACTAGAAGGTATCTTCCTTTCTATATTGAGAACAAGAATCTTGCTGGCCTGACCCTTATAGCCCTATCTCTTTGAAAGCATAGTTGGCAGTCAGTATTTGTTGAATGTATGCAAACATGGATGGATGGGTGGATGGATTTTCACCAACATATCATGTTACTAGGTTAATAAAATGCATTATTTATAAAAGAACAGGGTCTCATCAACAAAAGAAGTGTTCAGGCTTGTCGTGGTGGCACATGCTTGTAATCTCAGTCACTTGGCAGGTGGAGGCAGGAAGATTGTGAGTTTGAAGTCCAGAAAAGTTAGGGAGCCCCTATCTCAAAAAAACAAAAGGGCTAATAGCATGGCTGAAGTGGTAGAGCACTTACATAGCAACCATGTGGCCCTGGGTTTAATCACCAGTACTAGAGAAAGAAGGAAAAATGAACTTCTAAGCTATAGAGTTATGAAGTTTGAATTTAGTGATACGAATTTAAAAACCTATATTAAAAAAAACTAGATATGTAATTTTTCCATATCTATCATATGTTTGTGTCTTGCAGACAAATGGGAGAGCCGCCTCTGGAAAATGGGTTGATTCCATACCTGGGCTGTGCTCTGAAGTTTGGGGCCAACCCTCTTGAGTTCCTCAGAGAAAATCAAAGGAAACATGGTCATGTTTTCACCTGCAAACTAATGGGAAAATATGTCCACTTTGTCACAAATTCTTTGTCATACCATAAAGTATTAAGTCATGGGAAATATTTTGATTGGAAAAAATTTCACTACACTACTTCTGCACAGGTAAGCAGTTTTGCATTCACACAGAATTCTACTTCTTTCTTATTTGTAATATATTTATCTCATAATTCTGATGTTCTTAGATTGTAGGATAGAGCTGTTGAGGAAAGTTACCCTATTGTGGAGAGTCTTAGGAACATAATAAATCAAGGTAAACATAGTTTCTTGGTACAATCTGTTAAAAATTCAAAATAGGTATCAATTTGTCATTTGCTAACCAACCAATGAGGCTGAAATAAAAATTAAATGTTTACTGAGCTAGATGATACTGTATCAATGAGGCAGGGACAAATTCATCACATTCACAATGTTTACACAACACATAGAGTGTAGTTGCTGGAAGATTTTAACATTTGACAGTTGTTTTTACCATGCACACTTGTTAAGGAATAAACCAGATATCATTTAGATGTAATATAAGAAGCTGTTTCATACAGAAAACAATGAATACTTATGGAGTTTTTGCAAAGAAATATTGGACATGATGTTTGCCACTAAGTATCTTGAAGTCTGGTTAAGTTGTATCTACAAAGAATATAAAAGAGAACTGACTGTTAAATACACTATTGATTAGTATCAATTTAGTGCCATAGAATAAAGAACAAGAAACAGATGACCAGAGTAGTTCAGGGACGTTTCAATGAGGAGATGACCTTAAAGGAAGAGTATGATTTGGGCATTTTTAAAAAATGTACTATGAAATTCTACATGAGAAGGCCACATAGAGAATTATGAAAGGCTTTAATCTATTTTTAAGTCGTTTACTAGCCCTAGGTCAAGCTTAATTTTTTTCTTGCATTTTATTTGCTGTCAGGCATTTGGGCACAGAAGCATTGATCCAAGTGATGGAAATACCACTGAGAACATCAACAACACTTTCAACAAAACCCTGCAGGGAGATGCCTTGAACTCCCTCTCAGAAGCTATGATGGAAAACCTCCAACTTGTCATGAGACCTCCCGGCTTTCCTAAATCAAAGAGTGCTGCCTGGGTGACAGAAGGGATGTATGCCTTCTGCTACCGAGTGATGTTTGAGGCTGGCTATTTAACTCTTTTTGGCAGAGATCACACAAGGCAAGATACACAAAGAGCCCTCATCCTAAACAACCTTGACAACTTCAAGCAATTTGACAAAGTTTTTCCAGCCTTGGTGGCAGGCCTCCCCATTCACATGTTCAAGACAGCTCACAAAGCCCGAGAAAGGCTGGCCGAGGGCTTGAAGCACGAGAAGCTCCGCACCAGGGACCAGGTCTCAGAACTGATCCGCCTGCGCATGTTCCTGAATGACACGCTCTCCACTTTCGACGACACCGAGAAAGCCAAGACGCACCTTGCTATCCTCTGGGCATCGCAGGCAAACACCATTCCTGCCACTTTCTGGAGCTTATTTCAAATGATGAGGTGACTAGCAACTTTACTTTTTTTCCTTATTCTGGTAGAAAGCACAAGTTCAACCATTTAAACTTTTTTTTATTTAGTCAAATATATTTAATAATTCCTCAAAGCTAGAGAGGTCTATTAATTAGTATTCTATAAAGATTTTTATTAAACAGGATAATGTCAGCATTATAAAATTAACTGAGATTTCAACATGTTTTATACTTAGGAATAGTTAGGATTCAGGATTGGATTTTTTTTTCCATTTTAACTTTAAAAACAGAAAGACTCAAGAGTACTTTTTCATACCATCAGTCAAGAATGTAACACTTGTGCCTGTGTTTAGCATGTTCATTCAATCCTCACAAAAATATAAACACCTTTTTATAGAACATTGGCAATCCTATAGAAAGGGATGTCTCTGAAGCCACCAAACACTGATGGGCAAACACCCAGTCAATTCAGTACCTCTGGCCCAGAGCCTGGGCTCTTACTTAACCCCACAGTGTTCCTCATAACACTTATTTAGGTACATGAATGGGTTCCTCATTATCATAAAAATATGTGTAAATGATTACTGACTTAAGGACAAGGACCAGTGCAACGGCCACACTTTTATTTGTGCATTCATGGTTAGTTTCTTCCCTCATTCAGTAATTGCTATCTTATTTTATATTTGATCAAAATAAATTCACATATTTATAGTAAAGTTACATCAGCTGTATAGGTAATTGTAACCATAGTTTATGATAGCCATACAAATACTTATCAGTCAAGATTTCTGAGACCCAATTGAGCATAATTAGGTAGCATTGATCCCTAACCATACCACTGAGCTTCCAACGATTTCCATGCCCTGAAATGAAGCAATGTTCATCTCACAGATTGAAAAAATAAGTGAAAAAGCTGTTCTACTTGAAGCTGTGGTTTGAATTTTAAGAGTAAATTCAAATTTCCATTTGGAATTTCATCAATACTCTGTAATTAATTCAGATGCAATTTTCTTTCTAAAATGACTCATTTGATTGTCTAACTCTTATTAGAATCACATATTTATTGAAGTCTGACCAAAGTCTTACTTTTATGTAGTAAAGACCCTCTAAGACCCCTCCTCGCCAATATTCAAGGACATAGACACAGTTACAAAAAGAGTACAAGTGGGAATGTCTTTTTCCTGAATTCCCTGGTTTCTTGACCACCTGTTTAAAAAAAAGAGGGGAAATGCCTATTTGCTTGAAGATCTCTGAATATGGACAAATTTATTTTCCATATCTCTGTTCTTTAATTTTTTATAGGAGTCCTGAAGCAATGAAAGCAGCTACTGAAGAAGTGAATAAAGTACTGGAGAATGCTGGTCAAAAACTCAGCAATTCAATTTATTTGAATCAAATGCAACTGAATGACCTGCCAGTACTAGGTGTGCTTGCTATGCTACATTTCATTTACTGTGTCATGCTAGTAACAATAATGGTCAACATGAATTATGTACTTACTGAGTTCTAGACACTTAGCTATGTATTTCCCATAATTTGTCTCTTTTAATATCACAACAATCCTATTACTAGAGGCTATTTCTATTTTTATAAACCAAGCAAAGAGACTAACACTGAGAGTTTAAGCTCTGGGACAGAATAATGGTGGAACCAGTGGCAGCATTAATGTGCATTTCTTGATAGTCTTTGCTCTCAACCAGCATCTGTACTCTGTTTTCCTTAGTATTACTCTTACCACTATTCTTATGGATAAAGGAAGCATGACATATGAAATAAAGGGGGCAAAGTACCATCTAGAAACCACAATTAGTTGCATGGTTTTGGGATGGGATTAAAAGTTATTTGATTTTTCTTCTTTTTGTTTTTATATGTTTTATATAAATACAAAAGTGTTGTATGCTTATAGTAAGAAAGAGTCTTCTTTGTTTTTAAAAATTGTTCTCTAAAGGAAAGAAACCAGTACATACTTTTAGGGTCAGGCTATCTTATAGGGAGGAGCAGGAGGCAAGAAACTCAGATTCCATGTTGAGCTATGCCTGACTTGGGATACTCTGGATATGTCACTTCTCTTTTGTGGGCCTTACTTTTCTCATTTGTAAATAAAGTACTCACCTTCTGTGCTTTTATAATCATGTGATGAGCTCCTAAAACATGATTAAGGACAGAGGCTGGAAGGCCAGCCTGGACTTCTCATGCCATCTCTAGATTTTAGCTGTTCTTAGGTGGCAATTTTTGTCCCTTTATGCCTTTACATGTCTGCAGAGTATAGTCATACAACATCAGATAATGTATGAATAAAAATGTTTTCTTCTAAATACTGAATTGAAGATGCATAAAACATGTGAAAAAGCATTTCCACATAAAATTGTTATCAGCTTATTTAATTTATTTATCAGTTTATTTAATTTCTACATAAAAGTGTTATCAGTTTATTTAATCTCAAAGTGGTAAACTTTGAATAAAAATGGGTTACTAATTTTTCTAATTTTATTAACTATTTAGTGATATAAAGAAATAAGATTATTTTTCTGTAAAATTATGGACGTCTAGTTCCTGTTGATGACCAATAAGACTGTATCTTTATCAAAAGTTTATCATTAACTCAGATGGTCAGATTAAAAAACACATCAGATACAATGAATCATTGATAACAGCATAGTGGTAACAGAAAATAATTTGGGAAGCTTTTATGTGGTCAGCTTCTTATTTTCTGTTCATCTTTGTGATATAAGCCGCCAGAAATTTTTTGGACTCTGTATTATGGCCTTCAAATACTTAAATTGTTCTTCTCTCCCTTCCTTCTTCATTCCTTATCCTGCTTCTTTTTCCCCCCATTTCTTCTAAATTATTTAGACAGTATCATCAAGGAGGCTCTGAGGCTTTCCAGTGCTTCCCTGAACATCCGAACAGCTAAGGAGGATTTCACTTTGCACCTTGAAGATGGTTCCTATAACATCAGAAAAGATGACATCATAGCTCTTTATCCACAGTTAATTCATTTAGATCCAGAAATCTATCCAGACCCTATGGTAAGTGACTTCTCATCAAAGTTTACCATATAGGTGATATCTACCAGACCTAAGAAAAAGAGGGCATTTACAATCATAGAATTGATTTGATCATTGTAGCCATAGAGATTGGCCCCATAATAATATCAAATATTCATATATTTTGGAATATTTAGAGAGTGGCATGAATTTTTAATTCTTAGCCCTGATATCTCTCATCCCATAGTCTCTACAGACTATATTTGCAGTCATAATAATAAAGCTGCCTATCTTATCCCTTAAAAGCACCTGCTCTAAATCCATAAAATTAGGGGTGAATATATTGACTCCTGTAGTTTCTGATTGGAGCTATGCTTGCTAGCTCTGCCTGACTAGAACCAGCCTACTTCTGGTTGCTAGGCTTGATTAGGAGGTGTCATAAAGTTTTCTCAGTCCATCAGTTCTTGTTAAGCTCTGTCCCTTATTATTCTCTGCTCAATGTAGGGTATTTGTTAACTCACTAATGGACTAGATTAAAAAAGAAAAATATTCTTTGGAGCTTCCAAGTAAAGAAAGATAAATTTCTTTCAAAGTAATTTATAGGCATGTTTTCTTTGTATTTTCATTGCAGACTTTTAAATATGATCGATATCTTGATGAAAACAGGAAGACAAAGACCACTTTCTATAGCAATGGAATCAAGTTAAAGTATTACTACATGCCTTTTGGATCAGGAGCTATGATATGCCCTGGAAGATTGTTTGCTGTCCAAGAAATCAAGCAATTTTTGATTCTGATGCTTTCATGTTTTGAACTGGAGTTTGTGGACAGCCATATTATGTGTCCCCTTTTGGACCAGTCCCGCGCAGGCTTGGGCATTTTACCACCATTAAATGACATCGAGTTTAAATATAAACTCAAACATTTGTGAATATGTGGTTAGAAGCACAGGAGACTAGATAATGTTATAGAATTGCTGAGCACCATCGATAAACAGTCCCTTAGGACATATGAATTTAGTTGTCATAGAGGTGGTTCAGCATGTCCAGTTCTGCTCAACACTGCTTTCTTGGGAATCTAACACTTCAGTGATGGTTTCCTAATCCTATCTCAGACTATGCTAGTGAGAATAGCTACTTTCTATGGGCACAATCATTTGTTCTCACTTATATAAGTCAATGAGAATTCATATGGCCAGGGATTGACCTTCACTATGTTCAGAGGAAAATGCCTTTCTTTTTTCTCAAAATGAAGATACTCCAACTAGCGATTTTTTTCCTACGGAAATTGCTTTATTTTTATAAAAATCACTCAACCATTAGAAAAAGGAATGAAATTCACGTTTTAGTGAAATGGCATTATTTTTTGACTAGTAAGATTCTTCAGAGCATTTAAAAAGATTATATCATGCCTTGTAATAAAAAGGAGGTGCTGGCAGAGTGGCTCAAGTGGTAGAGTTCCTGCTTAGCAAGGGTGAGGCAAACCCAAGTACTATCAAATAGATAAATAAAAAGGAAATGTTTTTCACTTTTCTCTACATCCTGTATTCAGAGCTTTAAAAATGATGATCTTGGGGTCCTGAAGACACTAAAGGCTGTTTGATATCTTCCCTTATGTTTTAATTTATTGTTGCTGGAAACTCTGTAAATGTTGGGTTACAACTCTCTTACTTTTACTTGATTCCATATGAATGAGATTTTTGAGATTAAAAAGGCACTTTTTCTTTCACTACTAAATATGCATTAGTGAAAAGAACAAAGCTCTTATGTGGTAAATGGTGTGTATAACATGACCATTTAAAAGCTTTAGTTATGGAACATACAGAGTTCATTACATATAGGTTGACACTATTTGTTATTGAAATATATTTTATCTCTAAAAGAATTGCATTTGAGAAAAAATAATTTAAGGCTATATGATAGTGTTTAAATAAAGTGTACAATGATGCTTTAGTAAAGTACTTTAAATATTAGGGATATTAGCTATATTGTTTCATTGATATTTCTGTATGTATTTATATGTAAATTATATTTATCTTTTATTCTTGTACCATAAGTATTATGATCTTAAGAAAATATTCTAACATTTGGCAATTTTGAAATTATTCATCTTTCAAAAATAAAAGTATTAATGTATGTTTTAAATTTTGAAATATTAAAAATGTTTTAAAACATTCACTCACTGATAAGCTATAATTTTATTCCTGATTTGTTAAAATATTTATATTTTTGAATATCTCAAAAATATTCAAAGTAATCATTCACTCAAAAATTCCCTCATCGTACATAAAATTCATTTTTGTGTGGTGCTGGTATTAAACTCATGGCCTTACATGTTAGGTAAGTGTTCTACTACTATGTTACATCCCAGTCTTCATTTAAAAAATTTTAAATGTTGCTATTTAGTATCACTATGGAATTAACTCCTAAGTAGGTTATATTTCTTTTCATTTTTCTCTATTTTTTGAACAGGGTCTTGCTACATAATCCAGACTGTCCTCTAACTTGTAATCCTCCTGCCTTTACCTCTTAAGTAGACTATTTTTCATATCAAGAAAATTAAATTTATTTGGATGGGTTTCAATATTAACAAAATTCTTCTGGGTTCTGGTGACTGACACTTGTAATCCTAGCTACTTGGGAGGCAGAGTTAAAAAGAATCACAGTTCAAAGCCAGCCTAGGCAAATAGTTCACAAGACCCTATCCTGAAAATGCCCAACACAAAAAAGGGCTGACAGAGCTATACATCTGAGAAGGAAATAATAACCAGAATATCCAAAGAGCTCAAAAAACTAACCTCTGAAAGAATAAACAACCCACTGAATAAATGGGCAAATGAACTGAACAGACAATTCTCAAAGGAAGTACAAATGAAGCATATGAAGAAATACTGAACATCCTTGGCTATAAAGGAAATGCAAATCAAAACTACATTGAGATTCCATCTCATCCCAGTCAAAATGGCTATCACCAATAACACAAACAACAACAAATACTGGAAAAGAATACTGTTATACCGTTGGTGGGAATGTAAATTAGTGTAACTGCTATGCAAAGCAATGGCATCCCTAAAAAACGAAAAATAGAACCACCATACGATCCAGCAATACCATTCCTGGGCATATATCAGAAGGAATGTGTTCAGGACATGATAGAGCCACTTGCACACCCATGTCTATTGTAGCACTATTTGCAATAGCCAAGCTTTGGAAGCAGCACAGATGCCCCACAGCTGATGAATGGATTAAGAAAATGTGGTACATATGCATGATGGAATTTTATTCAGTCATAAAGAACAATGAAATTATGCTGTTTGCTGGATGGAACCGGAGAAGTAAGACAAGCTCAAAAAGTCAAAGGTCATATGTTTTCCATCATATGTGGAAGTTAGACCTTTAAGTTAAAAGTATATATAGATGCATACATGATCATATATAAATACACACATGAACACATATAGTGAGAGAACAAAATTGTATTAGTAAATCTGTTTGAGGGGACTAGGGGAGGTGGGAAAGGGAAAGAAAATGTTAGAGAATGAAAATGTACTGTAAGCTGTTGAATATTAGGGGAGCAAGTTGATAGAAAATGAGTAAGTACTGGGGGGAGGGTTAATTTGATTAAATCAGGCCTGAAGTACTAAGGTGAAACTCCCTTGGATCATCAATATACACTTAAAAAAATGAAGAACAGAAGGATAAAATAGATCTTTTTCAGTGGGAGGTGGGTGGGCATAAAGAAAGGGTGAATGAGGGTGAATATGGTGGATGTATTTTGCATTCACATATGAAAATAAAGGAATGAAATTGTTGAAATTGTTCTAAGAATGGGAGGAGAGAGGAAGAGGGAGAACAATGGAGAGGGTAAATCTAACTAAGATATATTATGAGCACATATGTAAACATCGCAGTGTATCCCCCTGTACAAATACATGTTAATAATTTTTTTCTTTTATTCATATGTGCATACAATGTTTGGGTCATTTCTCCTCCCTTCTCCCCACCCCCTCCCTTGCCCTCCCCTGGCTCCCTCCTTCTCTCCCCTTACCCCCTCACTACCAGGCAGAAACTATTTGCCCTTATCACTTATTTTGTTGAAGAGACAGTATAAGCAATAATAGGAAGGAACAAGGGTTTTTGCTAGTTGAGATAAGGATAGCTATACAGGGAGTTTACTTGCATTGTTTCCTGTGCATGTATGTTACCTTCTAAATTAATTCTTCTTGAACTAACCTTTTCTCTAGTTCCTGGTTCCCTTCTCCTATTGGTCTCTGTCACTTTAAAGTATCTACATTAGTTTCTCTGCGTTGAGGGCAACAAAATGCTATCTAGTTTTTTGGGTATCTTACCTATCCTCATAACTCCCAAGTGTGCTCTCGCTTTATCATGTGATTGAAGTTCAATCCCCTTGTTGTGTTTCCCCTTGATCTAATGTCCACATAGGAGGGAAAACATATGATTTTTGGTCTTTTGGGCCAGGCTAACCTCACTCAGAATGATGTTCTCCAGTTCCATCCATTTACTTGTGAATGATAACATTTCATTCTTCTTCACGGCTGCATAAAATTTCATTGTGTATAAATACCACATTTTCTTAATCCATTCATCAGTAGTGGGGCATCTTGGCTGTTTCCATAACTTGGCTATTGTGAATAGCGCTGCAATAAACATGGGTATGCAGGTGCCTCTGGAGTAACCTGTGTTGCATTCCTTTGGGTATATCCCCAAGAGTGGTATTGCTGGATCACATGGTAGATTTATGTTTAGATTTTTAAGAAGCCTCCAATTTTTTTTCCAGAGTGGTTGTACTAGTTTACATTCCCACTACCAGTGTAAAATGGTTCCTTTTTCCCTGCATCCTCGCCAACACCTGTTGTTGGAGGTGTTGCAAATGATGGCTATTCTAACAGGGGTGAGGTGGAATCTTAGTGTGGCTTTAATTTGCATTTCCCTTATTGCTAGAGATGCTGAGCATTTTTTCATGTGTGTTTTGGCCATTTGAATTTCTTTTGAGAAGGTTCTGTTTAGTTCACTTGCCCATTTCTTTATTGTTTCATTAATTTTGGGAGAATTTAGTTTTTTAAGTTCCCTATATATTCTGGTTATCAGTCCTATGTCTCATGTGTAGCTGGCAAATATTTTCTCCCACTCTGTGGGTGGTCTCTTCAGTTTAGAGACCATTTCTTTTGTTGAGCAGAAGCTTTTTAGTTTTATGAAGTCCCATTTATCTATGCTACCTCTTAGTTGCTGAGCTACTGGGGTTCCACTGAGAAAGTCTTTGCCTATACCTATTAGTTCCAAAGTATTTCCTACTCTTTCCTGTACCAACTTTAGAGTTTGGGGTCTGATATTAAGATCCTTGATCCATTTTGAGTTAATATTGGTATAGGGTGATAAACATGGATCTAGTCTCAGTTTTTTGAAGACTGCTAACCAGTTTTCCCAGCAGTTTTTGTTGAAGAGGCTGTCTTTTCTCTTCATATATTTTTAGCGCCTTTGTCAAAGATAAGTTGGTTATAGTTGTGTGGCTTCATATCCAGGTCCTCTATTCTGTTCCACTGGTCTTCATGTCTGTTTTTGTGCCAGTACCATGCTGTTTTTATTGCTATTGCTTTGTAATATAGTTTGAAGTTGGGTATTGTTCTTTTGACTGAGTATTGCCTTGGCTATTCGTGGCCTCTTGTGTTTCCATATAAAGTTAACAGATTTTTCAATCTCTTTGATGAATGTCCTTGGGATTTTGATGGAAATTGCATTAAACATGTAGATTGCTTTTGGGACTATAGACATTTTTACTATGTTGATTCTACCAATTGATGAGCATGGGAAATCTCTCCACTTTCTATAGTCTTCCTCAATCTCTTTCTTCAGAAGTTTATAGTTTTCCTTGTAGAGGTCGTTCACATCTTTTGTTAAGTTTACACCTAGGTATTTGATTTTTTTAAGGCTATTGTAAATGGTATTGTTTTCATATATTCTTTCTCAGTTTGTTCATTATTAGTGTATAGAAATGCTAATGATTTTTCTATGTTGATTTTATATCCTGCTACATTGCTATAGCCGTTGATGGTGTCTAGGAGCTTTTGAGTTTTTTGGGTCTTTAAGTTATCATCTGCAAATAGGGATATTTTGACAGTTTCTTTACCTATTTGTATTCCTTTTATTCCTTCTTCTTGCCTAATTGCTCTGGCTAGGAATTCCAGTACTATGTTGAATAGGAGTGGAGATAGTGGTCATCCTTGTCTTGTTCCTGATTTTAGAGGGAATGGTTTCAGTTTTTCACCGTTAAGTATAATGCTGGCTGTAGGTTTGTCATATATAGCTTTTATAATGTTGAGGTACTTTCCTTCTATTCCTAGTTTTCTTAGAGCTTTTATCATGAAATGGTGTTGGATCTTATCAAAGTCTTTTTTGCATCTATTGAGATGATCAAGTGGTTTTTGTCTTTGCTTCTGTTAATGTGGTTTATTACATTTATTGATTTTCGTATGTTGAACCAAACCTATATCCCTGGGATGAAGCTTACTTGGCCATGGTGAATGATCTTTTCGATGTGTTGTTGAATTTGGTTTGCCATTATTTTATTGAGGATTTTTTGCATTAATGTTCATTAAGGAGATTGGCCTATAGTTCTCCTTTTTGGAGGTGTCTTTGCCTGGTTTTGGGATAAGTGTAATACTGGCTTCATAAAATGTGTTAGGCAGTTTTCCTTCCTTTTCTATTTCATGGAACAGTTTAAGGAGGGTTGGTATTAGTTCTTTTTAAAGGTCTGATAGAATTCAGCAGAGAATCCATCTGGTCCTGGAGTTTTCCTTTTTGGGAGACTCTTGATTGCTGCTTCAATTTCATTTTGTGTTATAGATCTATTCAAGTGTTTAATGTCCCCTTGGTTCAGTTTTGGATGATCATAAGTATCTAGGAATCTGTTCAATTTTTCAAGATTTTCAAATTTATTTGAATATAGATTCTCAAGGTAGTCTCTGATGATTTCTTGGACTTCCATGGTGTTTGTTGCTATTTCCCCTTCTGCATTCCTGATTTTACTAATTTGGGTGTTTTCTCTCCTCATTTTAGTCAGGTTTGCCAGGGGTCCATCAATCTTATTTATTTTTTTCAAAGAACCAACTTTTTGTTTCATTAATTCTTTGTATGGTTTCTTTTTGTTTCTATTTCATTGATTTCAGCTCTTATTCTTATTATTTCTCTCCTTCTATTTGTTTTGGGGTTTGCTTGTTCTTGTTTTTCTAGGAGTTTGAGATGTATCATTAGGTCATTGACTTGAGATCTTTCAGTCTTTTTAATATATGCACTCATGGCTATAAACTTTCCTCTCAGGACTGCCTTTGCTGTGTCCCATAGATTCTGGTAGGTTGTGTTTTCATTTTCATTGACTTCCAGGAACCTTTTAATTTCCTCTTTTATTTCATCAATGACCCATTGTTCATTAAGCAATGAGTTATTCAGTTTTCAGCTGTTTGCATGTTTTTTGTCTTTATTTTTGTTGTTGAGTTCTAGTTTTATTGCATTGTGATCAGATAGAATGCATGTTATAATTTCTATTTTCTTATATTTGCTGAGGCTTGCTTTGTGCCCTAGGATATGATCTATTTTGAGAAGGTTCCGTGAGCTGCTGAGAAGAATGTGTATTGTGTAGAAGTTGGATGAAATGTTCTGTAGACATTAACTAGGTCCATTTGATCTATGGTATGTTTTAGATCTTGGATTTCTTTATTGATTTTTTGTTTGGATGACCTATCTATTGATGATAGTGGCGTGTTAAAGTCTCCCACGACCACTGTGTTGGAGTTAATATATGCTTTTAGGTCCTTCAGGGTATGTTTGATGAAATTGGGTGCATTGACATTGTGTGCATATAGGTTGATAATTGTTATTTCTTTTTGGTCTATTTCCCCTTTTATTAGTATGGAATGTCCTTCTTTATCTTGTTTGATCAATGTGGGTTTGAAGTCTACTTCAAACTTATCAGAGATAAGTATTGCTATTCCTGCCTGTTTTGGGGGGCCATTAGCTTGGTAAATTTTCTTCCAGCCTTTCATCCTAAGCCCATGCTTATTTCTATCAATGAGGTGGGTCTCCTGTAAGAAACAAATTGTTGGATCTTCCTTTTTAATCCAGTTTGTCAAACGGTGCCTTTTGATGGGGGAATTAGGTCCGTTAACAGTAAGTGTGTTTAGTATTGATAGGTATGTGGTGATTCATCCTGATGGATGTATTTTGCATTCATATATGAAAATAAAAGAATGAAACATGTTGAAATTATTCTAAGAATAGGGGGGCAAGAGGAAGAGGGAGAACATGGAGGGGGTAAATCTAACTAAGATATATTGTAAGCACATATGTAAACATCACAGTGTATCCCCCTGTACAAATATATGCTAATAAATTTTTTAAAAGGGCTGGTGGAGTGGCTCAAGAGGTAGAGTGCTTGCCTAGCAAGTGTGACACCCTGAGTTAAACCCCAATATTGCAAAAAAAGAAAAAAAGAGCAATTCAATTTTGTGTCTTAGCAACCTGTTACAGACTGAATTTCAAATGTGCTTTGCTAATAGATTTTATGATTCTGAATTCATTCATACATCTCTTAATGTCATTATTCTTTATAACAGTTGAGCTGAGAGCTGCAATATAGACCAGATGCCACAGAGCCTAAGATGTATCAAACCTGGTTCTTCACAGAAAAGAAAAGCTGTTTGACAAGTCCTATTAGACAGCACTCCCCAAAGCTATTTTTTATTATAATTTGATTAACTTTTTAAAAAATGTGCTAGTATATTAAATTTTTTAAATTGTGGGGGGAATACCTTTAAAAAGACAGGGATATAATTTAATTTTAAATAGCCTCAATCTAGACCTTTATTGAAGACTAAATCATTCCATTTAGGAAGGATCTTTGTTTATTTGAAAGAGGCACCTATGTTAAAAACAATATTGTAGTAACCTGTTGTAAAATCAAATAGGCCTATTGGTAAATTTATTCAGGATTTCCTAATTTATAATGGTAAATTTATCACAGGAGTACTGTGATCCAGGGTAGACTCAACAGGTCACCTCTCTTTATGATCCTCCTCTTTGAGGCTCATGTTACTATCATGTCTCTATTACAGAGGAGAAAAAAAGCGACTCCAGAAAGTTAAGTCACTAGCCCTAAGTCATAATACTATAAGTGGAAAAGCTGGGAGTATTAGAGTCCAGGTTGTTGTGACTCCAGAGTTAGCATTTTTCACTTTGCAGAAGGTTCAGGTGACATTATCTTGACTCCTGTCAATGAAAAGATAAACCACAGCAAATAACATCCATGACATTATTCTGTCCGTAAGTTCCCATTGTTTGGAAGCATCACACAGTCACAAGGTGGGGGGCACTGCAGCCAGGGCTCAGGGTGCCAAGAAGGAGGTTGAGGATTCTGATTGAGAGCCTGTGCAGAAAGGCCACATAATCAAATGTGCCTTACTCTGTGCTTGCCTTCACACAGGAAAGTGTTCCTTCAACTCACCTATAACTTGGAGCTGTTCATTATGCAATTTTGCATTGTACATAAGATCAGGATTTTAAGCATTGGTCTCATTAATAGAAAATGGAATACAACTACTCACCAGTGCCTTCTCACACCTCATTGGTTAATACCAACTCAGAGGCTCAGACAGATAAGGAATGCACAGCCAAGACAGCAGCACCACCACTTCCCAACCCATCATGACTATTCAAAGTCATCTAGTCCAATTCTCATTTTAGTTAGAAACTCACATTTAATGAAATAGAGGTAATTTTTGTTTAAAATTTTTCACAGCAAGTTATAGGTTAGGCTGGTTCTAGAAACCTCTTGTTTGAACATCAAATGCTATTTGTGCTGAACTAACTGGTATGCATTTACCAGTATGAACCCCTCTAAAATAGAGGTAATAGGTTTCATAGACTTCCATAAGCCTGTTTCTTTATCTAAAGTTATATATGAAAAAAATCAATACATGAAAAGTGAAAAATATCTATATTCATAAAATTTCCCACTACTATATATAAACTCCCCAGTTTTATTGAGAAAAGTATATGTCCATCCATAATCTCTAAGAGCCTCAGCTCCATTATAAAGGACAATTTCTCCTTGAAAGTTATCCAGAAATTAGTAGCAAAGTTAATTAGCATATAGTTTCAAAAACAGTTCTAGAGGAATCTACAATAGATTAAACGAATGACAGTTTTAAGAACTGTGTTTGTGTGACAGAGTTTGGGGGAGGAATGACGGATTATAGAGAGAGGGATTATCACCAACATGCTATCTCAATGTCACCATTTTTTACTTCTTTGACAAGGAAAAAAAGAGAAACTCACTTAAACAGTGTTGGAAGTGGAAGGAATTATTTTAAAACATGGAAATATGTACATGTAGGGAATATGCGCTTTAAAATACTTTTGATCATGATTTTTCTTGGAATGTGTTGGTGAGAAAATGGCTAGAGGAGCCATTAGGGAACACAGCACTGCAGGTAACTCTGTGATAAGCACCATTTGAGTGTCACTGAGGAGAGCTTTGGTGACTGAAACATGACAATCAGGCAGAGTCAGCAGTTTCTGAGAATTCTAGCTATAAGTGCCTTTACTTTATCAATTTTTTGGAGTGATTTCAAAGAATGCCAGTTTCCCTAGGACAGTAATTATATTTTATTCAACTTTACAGCTCACTCACTGAAGTTCCGAATTGGTGTCTTGACACATATTAGCAGTTGCAACAGTTGAAGACAGTAACCAAATAAATCAATGATTTATGTGGAGGCATTTTGTACTTTTTTCTTCTTAGTCCAAGCTCCACCAAGTTGCAAATGCTTTGTTTGGTTGCTTTACTAGCAAACTTTTTTTACTTCTCTCTATTGATGTTCCACCCTATTAAAATATTGGGAAAGAGTTACACACAAAACTGAGAACATAGCTGGTCAGTGTTCAGGCCCACATTGCGTGATAAAAGGATTCACTATTTGCTGAAACCTAGTAGAGGTGCAGAGGTCTCAGCAGTGTGAGCAGAGCTGAGCAGGCTGCTGATGGCTCTCAGAGACAAAGAAAGGCAGGCCAGACCAGCACTGTCACAGGATGAGAAGTAGAGCAGAGGCCACATGGGAAGTGGACAGAGTCCTGGTTGTCCTTCAATTCAGTCATTAATTTCTAAATATTCTACTTATTCTCTATATAGTTATTAAATATGGTTTCAGAAATGGTCAACCTGCTGATGATAGTCTCAACATATTTTCTATTTATAATGAGGCCTTTTTTTTATGGCGCTATGAAGTAGCTCATTCATTGCATAGTTTTCTAGGACGGAAGATAGATATGCAATGTCAGCTACCTTTTAGATTTCTCCTTTTATTATAAGTAGGCCAAGCCACTTGCCACATAAAAAAGGTCATTGCCAAAAAATAGCATCAGAATTTATGATTTTTCAATTCAGCCATGCATAGACAGTCCAACTTGTGAACAGAATATTTGAGACTCAGAACATAATCTATTAAAGAAACTATATTATAAATGGGAATTAGATTCCCACATGAACAAACAAAAGTCAATTTAATCTATAATATCACATAGATCACTCCGTTTTGAATAATTTTAAAATTCAAAAGAAAACAATGGAAAATACTGTAAAAATGTGAATATTTTAAACTAAAAAATAGCCTCACTTGTCCTTGAAAGCAGATGTCTTCAAAAAGGACAGGAGATAGAAAATGAAGGTTCTGAAGGAGTCGCCGTGGTGCTTCCAAAAGAGGGCTGTACAGGAGGTGGATCAGAATCACAGTCTCCAAGTTACAGATAGAATCAACTCTGTTATTTAGTAGTTGAGGAAATTAAGAAGTAGGTTGTTTGTCATTTTACCTCAGAGTTTACCCATTTATTTACCTTTCATCCAGCTCTGTCACTAATGGTGGGAAGGTACAAGGAAGAGGTCTGAGGGCACTTTGAAGGATTTGAGAAAATGAGAAAGAGCAGTGTTAGTTCTACCAAAACAAAATACCACAGACATAGGTGACTTAAACAGCATAAATTTTTTTTCTTAAAGTAGTGGAGGCGGGAAGTGTGCCAGTGGGTTTTGTTTATCCTGAGTTCTCTCTCCTTGGCTGGCAGATGGAACCTTCTGCCTATGTCATCATCTGACCTTTGCTCTATGATCAGGCCTGCCTTGTGTTTCTTCTGCTTGCAATCCTATTACATTAGGACTCCTCCATTGTGATCTTCTTGAACATGAATTGCTTCTTAAAGACTGCTATGATTTAGATGTTGCTTGTCATCCAAAGGTTCATGCGCCGAAGGCTTTGCCCCAATGTGGCAATGTCGAAATGGTGGGACCACAAACAGATGGGGCCTAGTGAAAGCCAATTATGTCATTGGGTCGCCTGAAGTTAGTTCCTATGAAAGTTAGTTATGTCATTGGTCTCCTGAAGTTAGTTCCTATGAAAGTGGGTTGTTAAAGAAGAACGTGCCTGATCCATGAAGTTCTCTGGTGTCCTGTCTTACCATGTCACCTCTCCCTCTTGTACAAGTACCTTCCATGCTGCCATCTACCATAAGTCCCTTGCCAGAGGTCATTCAATCTTAGACTTTTAGCCACAATAACTGCAAGCTAAATAAACCTTTTTAAAAAATGCAAATTCCCAGCTTCAGGTACTTTGTTATAAGAACAGAAATAGATTTACACAAAAACCCTGTCTCTAAATATGGTTCTATTGAGGTACTAGGTGTGAGGGCTTCAACATATGGATTTGGGGGGGACACATTTCAGTCCATAACAAATAGAGAAAGCAATAAGAAGTAGGAAGAAAGTTAAAGAGGATGGAGTGCTATCAAAGTGCTATGGTGAACAGGGCAGGGCACACTGAGTAGTGATTTGGAAGAAGAGAGGAGTGGATCTACTACATGTGGTGGAGATGGGGTGCAGGGATCATGAATCAGCCTGACCTGTCATGTGTGGGGGTGGTGGTAGAGAGGCAGGGAAAGTGACTAAGGAGCGTTAATTGTCATCCCTCTGAATTTCACTTTTCTGTGAGGACTATAAAAAACAAATCCATTATCCAGACTCCATGCAGGAAACTACCCCATTTTAAATGTCTGGTTCAAGCTTGGAATGGTACTGGAATCCATTCTTCTGTGAATAATAGTCAGGTCACCAAGATGGCTATGTAGATGCAGGAAGGCAGACTTCCACATGGATAGCTGAGGACAATGGCTCTTGCTATCCCTCTCAGATAGCAAGATCCAGAGGACTAATCACAAGAGCCCTTATACCCCATTCTCAGGGAAATTTCAGAATGGCTGAGGTATAAGGTGTGATCATTGTGCACCTCTCATTGTTCCCCATTCTTTAGGGGAGTGTTTTTGTGTACTCCTAAACTCTACTCCAGCCTGGCTTGTCTGTTAAGTGTGTGAGGAGGAGCAATCATTGTCTTGTTAGTTCATAGTTTTCTAGATCAAGAAAAGGCAATTGAACTAGGCATGGTATGCATGCTTATATTATAATCCCAGCATTCAGGAGGAGAGAGGCAGGAGAACTGTAAGTTGAAGACAAGCTTGGGCAATACAGTGAAATGCTGTCTCAAAAAAAAAAGGAAAGGAAAGAAAAAATAAAAATGAAAAAAGAGGCACCTAACTTAATGTGGTCTTAAGCCAGTGATCCCAGACTTTTGGAAAGCTGGCTGCAACTTTCAGTTTCCCGTGGGAAGGGATGATTGTGATCTATGGGTGAGAAGAGGAATGGAGTTGTAATGAAGGGATCAGAGGGTTGGGTTATTGCAGAGACAATGTCTCATGTTTCCAAGTTCTATTTCTATATCCTTTTATAGGTACTTTGGATACTATATGACTTGGTTTCCCTCGAAATCTGGGTGGAGCCACATCACAGATGCTGTAACTCCCAGCCTGGCCTCTGTGAATCTTCTTTAAGCCCTGCCATTTCTCCTTCCCCTTGCCCCAGGGGACTCAGACCTTATGCTGGAGACAGCTATGCTCCGGTGTTGGTGGTAGAGAAGGGCCACCCAACTCACTGGTGTTACAAAAGCAAGAGTGATTCTTTATTAGGTTGTCATTGAAACTTTGGCATATTCATGCCTTTTCTAGCACTGAAATTGCTTTATTGTTTTTATGTTTCCCTTTCCTTGTTGATTTCCTTTTTGATCTCCCTAGATATTTACTTTCTATGATGAATTAAAAAAAAAAAAGTTCAGCCAGTCCTCTGTCTTCACTCACTCCTAAAGTCTATTCATTTCACTTTCCAAAACTTTGGAACAACTTCACAAGTAGCCAATCTGATACTTTTGCTTCCCAGGTATCAGTTGGTTTCCTTGGGCCATCTGTGCCTGAATCCAAGTTGAACTAAGAGGTGGGTCAACTGGGAGGGTGCCCTGATAGCTAATCCTGAGGGACAACAGAAGTCACTGATATGCAACAAAGTGGAGAAAATCATATTTACCAAAATTCCATTTGTGAATACTTTGGACAGTTCTTTGGCATGGGGATAGGAATGAGGCCCCCATGAGGCACATTCCAGTAATAGCTGAGGTCTGCTCCACTGCTTTCTAAGGAAGGAAGTGTGCCACCATGAGTCCCAGCCTAACATGCTCAGGACTAGATAGGAAAGGTTATGACCCACAGCAACAGCTCTTTCCCATCTCTACCACTCAGTGCTTAGCCCTCCTCTAAGTATGTATATGACAACTTGACTTAGTCTGACTCTTGTCCTTCTTGCTTGGTGGTTAACTTACTCACTTGCTCACACCAATCTAAGAATAAGAAAATTGTAGCATAAACGTTTATCAAATTAAGTATGGAAGGAATGTACATAATAAAGACTATATGTGAGAATCACACTGTTAACATATGCTACAGTAAAAAGCTAAAAGCTAGATGAGGAACAAAATAAGGACTCCCATTTTCACCACTCCTATTCATCACAGTATTGAAAGTCCTAGCCAGAGCAATTAGGATACCATAAAAGGAATAAAATCACTCAATTTGGTATACACCTGCAATTCAGGCATTTGTAAGGCAGAAGTAGGAAGACTGATTATTCAAAGCCAGCCTGGGATACATAGCGAGTTCAAGGTCAGTGTGGGATACATAGAAAGATTCTGCCTCATGAAAACAAAACAAAAAAAAAATCAGTTGTGGCTGTCTGCCTGACCTTCAGCAAGGTCAGCACCACCATGTTCTCCCAGGTGAGTATCATTAGACTATGGATCTGGGTCTTGCAGCCTCAATGGACCCAAGTTCAAAATATGGCAACTCTGAAACACATTACCAGACAACTACAGTCAGTCAAAATTATTCACAAAATTACAAAGCCTATGAAAATGCATCAGCCAGAGACAGCTACTCTCCTGCCTTGGACGTGGAGTAGGGCTGCAGGACTCATACTGATGTTATAAGCATCATGCAACATTTGTATATGGGATAGTATCCTTGGTTCTGAATGAAAAAGCTGATATTATGGTACCTAAAGACAAGAGGAAATCTTGAGCCTCAATACCTCCTTATTGGTGTGTCTTCAGATTGAAGACTTTGTGATGTTACTCATTCCTAGTGGCCAAACAGATGAAAAGTGAGGTGGCTAAATTTCTGGCAGCTAGAAAAGTTATGCATGTTGGAATTGGTGATACAAATCAGGGGCATATTTTATAGGAGTCACTCTGACCAGTGCCTGTTGACATTCAAAGACATGATATTCTCTTACTTTTGGAGATCCATTGGTCTTTGCACTTGAACAATTACATTCTGGATATAAGTTTGATGAAGGCTTTTATCATCTTTAACTTATTCAGGTCTGTTACCTATTACAAAACTGAAGGAAAACCTATCTTTTCTCATAATACCACTGTAAGTTCTGACACCATGAATATCAATGACAATATTAATGATGATGTGTGGCAGAATTGCCAAGAATAGAATAAGGCCAACTGTATTACTCACACTTTTCACTGCTATGACAAAACACTTGATATAAATAATTTAAGGAAGGAACAATTTATTTTTGGCTCATGGTTTTAGAAACTTTAGTCCATAGGCCTTGGCTCCATTGACTCTGGGCCCATAGTGAGCCAGAACATCATGAAGATGGGAGCTTATGGCAGAGACTACTCATCTCATGGCAGACAGGAGGCAGAAAGAGAAGAGACAGGGACAAGGTATAACCTTCAAAAGCACACCCCCAGTGACCTACTTACTCTAGCTAGACCCCATCTTGTAAAGTTTCCACCACTTTCCAAAATAGTGCCACCACCTGGGGACCAAGTGTTCAACACAGGAGCCTGGGGGGACATTTCATGTACAAACCACGACACCCTCACCATCACCATCTACCACTCCCTGTTCACTAGCCCACAACTAGTGCCAGCATGATGGATATGGACACCATAAAGAATGCTTCTGAGATGACCAGTAAAATGACTTTGACATTCAACCACACCCACCAAACTGTCATTGCAAAAGAGGTGGTTGAAATTACCTCTGGTGCTACAGCTCTGGATTAATGAAAATCAAGGTCCATCCTCAGGCAAGAGGTAAAGAAGGACATTTCAGTGAGCTAATTTTGTTTTTAGCTTACTGCTGCTGTCTTTGTTAAAAGAAACTTGGTCCATTATTTGAATTATTAGAGACAGCAAGATGTTTGTAAATGATCTTACAATAAACAATTTACAATAAGAAAATAATCAGTTGTGTTTCTACACACTATCAACGAGCTATCCAAAAAATTAAGAAAATGATCCAATTTATGGTAGCACCAAAAAGAATCAGATACTCAGGAATAAACTTACTCAAAGAGGTGAAAGATCTACCCAAAAACCTTAAGTTATTGATGAAAGAAACTGAAGAAGACACAAATGGAAAGCTATTATTCTATGTATGTGGATTGGAAGAATTAATATTGTCAAAATGACTAAACTACTCAATGCAATCAACAGATTCAATGCAGTTCCTATTAAAATTCCAACAACATTTTTACAGAAATAGAAGAAAAAAAACTTTTCCTAAAATTCATAAAGAACCACAAAAGACCTCAAATAGCTAATGCAGTCTTACAAAAGATGAATGAATCTGTAGTCATCACATTCACTGATTTCAAACTATATCACAAGTCTGTAGTAATTAAAACTGTATGGTTCTGGCATAAAAGCAGACACACACCCCAATAAAAATAGGGTAGAGAGAACAGAAATAACTCATGCATATATGGTCCACTAGTCTTGGGCAAGGGCACCAAGAATACACAATGGGAATGGGAAAGTCTCTTCAATAAATAGTGTCAGGAAAACTGGATGTCCACGTATAAAAGGTAAGTGTTGTCTTTGTGTCAAGTAGCAATCTTTAGAAAGCTATAAGGTGTAATAAACTGCTTTTTTTTTTTTACTTACTTCAGCAAGCATTTTGTAGTTCAATTACAATTGAGCATGATTGATTTAGAAACATCAGAAGTTACAAGTTTACTGAAAGTGACTGTTTACTGCAAGTAAATCCATTGATTCATAACATTTTAATAGACACATATTAAAGTGTGTATGAAAAAATGAAAATGAATGACATGGTATTCTTGTCTTTTACCAGGGTACTTAAACTGCTTTGGCTAGAAAAGCTTATTTGGGCCCATAAATTAACTAAAAGCAGGAGAAAAGTTTGGCATCCCTATCACCATTTTTCTATCTGCCTTTCTTTAAGCCATTTTCTCTGTAGTCACTTTGCAATCACCTTGGGTTCCAAGAAGGATAGGATTTGTTAATAACATGTTTATGAGGAGGGTTGGGGAAAACTTCCTCCAAGGAAAGAAACAGCAGAGGCCCCAGGACAGACCACCTGCCAGGCAGGCAACAATTACATGTTTATCCTGATCTCTCTGGAACCCCTCCCAAAAGAAGGACTGAGATAATGATCCCCAGAAACACACTTGTGATCAGGACTGTGTATTTTTGCATACCTTTCTCCCCTTACCCCTAATTCTTTGTCTATTTAAACCTAAAGCTCATGTCTATACCATGAAGATGACTGAAATGGGCTGAAGTGCTCTTTGCTCTTTACTTTGCCTCTTCCCACAGCTCCTTGTGCTGTGTAATAAATTTCCCTTCTCTGTCCTTTACCACTACTGGCCTCTTCATTTGGCCAATAGGGGCAAGTAGCTGGACCTGACATGCAAAACCCCAGAAGTTTGGGCCTTGGGCCTAAAACTCCAGTTTCAATACCATGTATAAAAACCAACTCAAAATGTATTAAAGAAGTACATGTAAGTCCTAAAACTATAAAACTCTCAGATGAAAACACAGGGGAAAGCTCCTAGGCACTGGTTTTGGGGATTTTTTTTATGACACCCAAGGTACAGGCTACAAAAGCAAACATAAGTCATTGGGACTACATCAAAACTAAAAGCCTTTTGCACAGCAATGGAAACAGTAATCGCTGTGGACTCACCTGGAATCTAGTCTAATCATTTGAGAAGCCCAGAAAGGTCCAATTTCAACTCCATGCATACCTTAGGAGGATTTACAATATTATGATACCTTTTGTGGATAGGGTGGATGTTCAAAGTATAACTTCTAATTGCAGAATGAAAAGATTCCATCCTATGTTAGAGATCTCTAGGGGCAGGTGGGCAATATTTCCCTAGAGGGGTTGGATGTCTTCCCAAGGATCCTTCAGTCAGGCCTGGAGGCTCTTTGGAGGCTGCCTCCCTTTCAAGAACAAGATGGTCTCCTCTTTAATCTGATTGCTCACTTACAAATACCAAGGGTTGTTTTGTTTTATTCATCAAAACTCTTTAGCCCTTATCAGCACTTGCTTGCCATAGGAATCCTAAAAAACAATCCCAGAGCTCAGTGCTACAAACAAAAACCTCTTATTGGATGTCTTCCAATGTTGTCTCATGGTGTTTGAAATTTTGGCAGGGGATCTACAGTCATAGTTTACAAAGAGTTCACCTTTGTTACCTGTGGTGAAATGGTGTAACCATTGCTGTATCTATGATAAATCAAATAGCCTTTGAATCTAAAGCCATTTAAGGATAATTGGAAAGGTAATTACCTTTATAGACTTCTCTAAATGTGGCATGATCGACACACACACACACACACCCCACCCGGAGAAATGCTTCACATTCATAGAAAATAGGAGCAGAGAAAAACATTCTCAAATAATAAAAAATTTCAACCCCAGATGACAAATTAAAAATGAAACAGGCCAAAGGAATTTCAGGAAAAACAAGAGAATACCAAACAGGTTAAGTAGCCCTTTATCACTCAGAGATGTATTTCTAAATTGATAAATACCACTTCAACATTAATTCTCATCTAAAACATGCCTGCCCCAAGGAATTACATTAAGCTGATGTAGGTTTGGTAGTCAGGTGCCTACTTGCTAGATATGGTACCTCACTACAGTACACAAACTTCAGTTGGCAAAGCCACCAATTACCAAGTATCATGGATTCTGAGGGACCTTCTTGAGTGGCTAAAATTCAAAATGGCAAATCCTCAAAGGAGGGTTCTAGTGGGTCCTCCCATGATTGTGCAACAAAAACTCCAGGTAAAAAACAGGGTGATGACTTACAGATTTTTAAATCTTTACTTATAAATACTTTAAAGCATTCTTGTGCTCAATTTTAACCAAAAAAATATACAAGTTGAATGCACATGTTCCTATTATTCTTTCTCAGTACTTCTAAGCTACACTGACAAAATATTGAAAAAATTAATGAACTGACATGCAGACAGTTTAGTAGTTTTTTACAAATTTAGGAAAACACTTCTGGTCACAATATATTAATTTGCAAAAGGATTTCTCTGTCTCTCTCTCTCTCTCTCTCTCTCTCTCTCTTCCACTATCTCTCTCCACCTCCCACTCCCCTCTCCCTCTTTCTCTTGTCTCATGAAGAAAGAGAGAAATAAAATATATGATAGAGTAAAAGAGATAGTCATACTGCCTGAGCTTGTGGCTCCTATATTATAACTATGGGGCATGCTCACTCTTCATTAAACAAACATTGTCCACATAATCCAGGAAGGTATGCATGACAAATAGTTTTCTCTGAGAGAGGAAATAGATAATAGGAAGCAATTAATAACTTTATAATTTCAAAAGGTTCTTGATAAGTTTTAAAATTTTAGTAATCATGAAATAGTTACAGAAATAATTCTGCTTGAACATGAATCTGGCTTAGAATAATTGTCGGCAGAGGCACCATAAATTGCTAAAGGACTTCACTAACTTCAGGCCTTATTAAGAAATGCAGTGTCAATGGAATTTTATGCAGCCATGAAGAAGAACGAAATGTTATCATTCGCTGGTAAATGGATGGAATTGGAGAACATCATTCTGAGTGAGGTTAGCCTGGCCCAAAAGACCAAAAATTGTATGTTCTCCCTCATATGTGGACATTAGATCAAGGGCAAACACAACAAGGGGATTGGACTTTGAGCACATGATAAAAGCGAGAGCACACAAGGGAGAGGTGAGGATAGGTAAGACACCTAAAAAACTAGCTAGCACTTGTTGCCCTCAACGCAGAGAAACTAAAGCAGATACCTTAAAAGCAACTGAGGCCAATAGGAAAAGGGGACCAGGAACTACAGAAAAGGTTAGATCAAAAAGAATTAACCTAGAAGGTAACACACACGCACAGGAAATCAATGTGAGTCAACTCCCTGTATAGCTATCCTTATCTCAACTAGCAAAAACCCTTGTTCCTTCCTATTATAGCTTATACTCTCTCTTCAACAAAATTAGAGATAAGGGCAAAATAGTTTCTTCTGGGTATTGAGGGGGTGGGGGGGAGAGGGAGGGGGTGGAGTGGGTGGTAAGGGAGGGGGTGGGGGTAGGGGGGAGAAATGACCCAAGCCTTGTATGCACATATGAATAATAAAAGAAAAAAAAACTAGCAAAAAAAAAAAAAGAAATGCAGTGTCTAATTGTGAGATTTTATATAGTTTTAAAACAAATAAAAAACTAGCATTATGGCTTAGTGACTGTACTGTTGCCACATAACAAATTACCCTAAACTGGGTGTAGTAAAATCTGAGGCAGGAGGATCATGAGTTCAAGGCAGCCTGAACTACATATTGAAAACCCCCCCAACCCCATCTCAGAAACAAACAAACCCAAATTACCCTAAAACAAACAAACATTGATTCATAGTTTCTGGGACCCAGGAATCCAGGCTTGCTTAGCTGGGTGCCTAGGCTCAGGGTCTCTCCTGAGGTTGCAGTCTTCTCAATGCCAGATTGGGGCTGAGGAATCTGCTCTGGACTCATCATGTAGTTCTTGATGGGCTTTATAAATCTGTGCCAAATTCACTAGTTGGTCTTCTCCACAGGGCTTCCTTACAATAAGGCAGCTGGCCTTCCCCATGGTGAGTCACAAGATAACAAGCAAGGGTGCCACAAATGGATTCTGCATTAGATATTCCATCCCTTGAAGGGATATTCCATCACTTCTGCTGAACTAGATTCTTTAAAAGTAAGTCAGAAATTTCAGCCCCCACACAAGGGCATGATTAGCAGAAGACAAGAATCACTGGGGCCATCCTGGAGGTTGCCTAATCCCAGAAGCTGGGAGGTTGGGTACTGGAGCCATAAAACCTGCATTCACTTTTCTGCTCCTCTATGATTTCCAACTCTCTGTGCCTCAGTTTCCTCAGCTTTATAATGGAAGCAATAAAGCACTGAGCACAGAGAGTTGTTAAGTGAAATAAAGAAGTACTTGAAACACTACAGAACACTAAGTAAACATTAAAGACATCACAAGTATTATTTAAAGGGTTTATTTAATGCCCTAGATTTCAGAATACCATAAGGTTTAAAAACTGGAACTTTCTATTTTAGTTTACATAGTAGGCAATATATTTGTTGAATAATGCACTCTCTATCCAGAAGCAGCACTGAAGGAAAATTAAATGGTTTAGCATCAAGAATGGCAGAACTATAAATGCCTGCCCCAGAAAAGCATGGCAAGAGTTTCATTCTCATGGCATGGGCCTGAGATGAAGGTAGACACAGGATCAGAGGAACTAATGTCCTACCATATGAAGTCCTACAAGTCAAAATTCTCAGAACCTAAAGATCAAGAGCTTTGTCTTATTTCTGAGGTCCCATCTCTATTGCCGAGGACACAATAGGGAATGGGAAACCGCTTCACTTTGCCCTTCAGAAAGAATATATTTGAGGACTGTCCATTTTAGTTCAAGGTTACAGAATTCCAATAGGACTAAAGTCAAAGTAAACATGTCATTGCAAGTCATTATTGATTTTAGGGGACAACTATGCCTCCATACTAGACCTGAAAACCATGCAACTGCCAGTAAAAACAAAGAAAAAAAAACACCAAAACTAAAAAAACCAAAAACAAAATTGTCATGATTCAGTAAAGACCACGCTCTTGATTTGCTTATCAGGCTGGAAAGTGTAGGAACAAGAGGATGCAGAGGGCAACCACCAACCACTTAAAGAGGATCTTTACATAAGACACAGAGGTGCAGCTTCTCAAATTGGTTTTCTTCAAATCATAGCAACAAGAGAATATCAAATATTTATGACCACTTACTCCATCCTCCAACCCATGTGTCCAAGATAGCAGAAACATAAACTACCTAGAAGCCTTATAATTAATGCAGGTTAATGATAGGAAATGAAGGAGGAATTCTATAGAGTTTTCTAAGAATTAGATCTCTTGATTTATTAAAACAGACTGAAATCTCAAGTGTCTAATTTTACCCAATATTTTGAACTGAGGATTAATAATAATAATAGTAAATTTATTACATGCTTATGTTACCATACTGAGTGCTTTCATGGATTGTCCATTTACCCTCACAATCACCCTACGATATATGTGTTACTGCTTATTTTTACAGATGAGCAAACTGAAGCTTGCAGAAGTTAAATAATTTGTGACCCAGTAATGATCTGAACCTGGAACTCTGACTTCAGAGTTCCACAATGCTACAGGTTGAAGAATAAAATAGAATTCTCAAATTGACTATGTGTGTGTGACATTTCCTTTGAGCTTCTAGGCTGCTGTCTTTAAAATAATAAAGAGAGGATACATCATAAATTGAGTCCCCCTACCTTCCATAGTAGGTCCCAAAGCAATATCTCAATGACCTTCTGTTGTTGGCATGAAGGGAGAGGCAGAACATATTTTAGCAGTTAGTTTGGGGATGGAAGGGTTTTTTCCTCAGGGTTAGGGTCTCTTGGCAATGTTATATCCTTTATTGAGAATATAATATTGATTTCAGAATGTCTGCACTCTTACCAGGTTAAGATAAAATTCCAGTACATGTTAAAGATGATGGGGAAACTCAAAGTGACATCTCAGCTTATCAGCCAACAACAATTGTGGGGAAGATGGTGAAGAAATTCTGGGGAAAGAAAGATCTGAGGCACCCAGCTAGCTTTGATAAAAATGGCAAAGGAAAACAAAGGGATGTTGTTTTTCTTCTTATCCTGAGCCTTCCGTGAGCAAAGGTAGGAAGAGGGCAGATGATGGAGGCTGGGACCAAGGAGTCAGAACAAAGAGCTGTAACTTTGGAGACTCTGTGAGGTGATAAGGTCACAAAGTGGTTCTACTTGTGTTATGTTCAACTGAGAACATGGTGCAGCAATGCATGGATAACTGCAATAAGAACTTCCATTTAACAACAATGAACCATCCAGAAAAAACTGAAAGCAATCTCATCCATAATAGCATAAAATGCATAGGAATAAATTTAAGCACGGAGGTGAAAAATCTGTATACTAAAAGCTATAAAACATTAACAAAAGAAATTGAAGAAGATACAAGTGGAAAGATAATGTATTCATGAATTGAAAAAAATAACACTGAAAAAATGACCATTTACCCAAAATTATTTAATACTGTTTATCTCAAAATGATAATAGTGTTTTTCACAGAAATAGAAAACATCCTACAAAGACACTGAACCACTAAAGTAATCTTAAACAAAAAGAACAAAGTTGGAGACAACATATTCCCTCACTTCAAAATGTACTACAAAGCTATAGTAATCAAAACAGTAGTGCATTAAAACAAAAACAGACATGTTGACCAATCGAACAGAACAGAGAGTCCAGAAATAAATTCATACATATATAGTCACCTGATTTTCACCAAAGAAGCCAAAAATACACAATGAAGAAAAGACAGTTTCTTCAACAAATGGTGTTTGGAAAACTGAAGATCCAGCTGCATAAGAATGAAATTGGCCCTTTATCTCACCTTCTATACAAAAAAATCAACTCAAGATGACTGAACACTTTGCAATTAAAACAGCATGGTACTGGCACAAAAACAGATATGAAGACAAGTGGAACAGAATAGAGGACCCTGATATGAATTCACACAGCTATGCCTACCTTATTTTTGACAAACATGCCAAAAACATATGTTGGAGAAAAGACAGCCTCTTCTACAAATGTTGTGAAAAGTGGCTATCTGCCTGCAGAAAACTGAAATTAGATCCATGCCTGTCACCCTGTACTAGTATCAACTCAAAGTGGATTAAGGACCTAAATATCAGACCCAAAACCTTGCAGTTTGTACATGAAAGAGCAGGGAATATTCTGGAAACAATAGGTATTGGCAAGGACTTCCTCAGTAGAACTCTAGCAGCCCAGCAACTAAGACAAAGTATGGACAAATGGGACTACATGAAATTAAAAAGCTTCTTCACAACAAAAGAAATAGTCTCTAAATTGAAGAGACTACGAGACTACCCACAGAATGGGAGAAAATCTTTGCTAACTATACATCAGACAAAGGACTTATAACCAGAATATATAGGGAGCTCAAAAAACTAAACTCCCCCAAAATTAATGAAACAATAAAGAAGTGGACAACTGAAATAAACAGGACTTTTTAAAAGAAAGAAGTCCAAATGGCCAAAAAACACATGAAAAAGTGCTTACCATCCCTGGCAACCACTTTGGAAAACAATATGGAGGAACCTTAAAAAAACTAAAAATAGATCTGCCATATGATCCATCAATACTACTCCTAGGGATATACTTGGAGGAATGTGACTCAAGTTATTGTAAAATCATCTGCACACCCATGTTTATTGCAGCACTATTTACAATAGCCAACCTATAGAAACAGCCAAGGTGTCCCACAACCAATGAATGGATCAAGAAAATGTGGTATTTATACACAATGGAATTTTACTCAGCCACAAAGAAGAAATTTTGTCATTTGCAAGTAAGTGGATAGAACTAAAGAACATTATCTTAAGTGAAGTTAGCCAGGCTCAGAAGGCCAAAATTGTATGTTCTTCCTCATATGTGAATTATAGACCCAAAACAATGCAGTAATATTATTGGACATGGGTCACACACTAAGGGAAGAACATGCATGGGAGAAATTGGGAAAGGAAAGGACACCTAAAACTTGAATGTGGTTGATGTGCCCCCTGTTGAGGAGAGAATAAAGTAATCTTAAAATGGCAGAGGCCACTATGGGAAGGGGACCAGGAAGTAGCAAAGAGGTCTGATGGAAACCAATGTGAGTTGCAATACACAAGTGCATGGAAGCACTTGTAGGAATCTCTCTGTATAGCTAACTTTATCTCAAACTAGCAAAAACAGTATGTCTTTCTTATTATCTCTTATGCTTTCTCTTCAACATAATCAGAGAAGAAGAAGGCAGAACAGGTTCTGCCTTGAAGCAGGGGGTGAGGGTAATGGGGGAATTGGTGGGTGGGGGAAGGTGGCCCAAACAATGTATATACATGTAAATAAATGTAAAAAACATTAAAATAAAAGGAGAAAAGAAAAAAGATGATTGAACATTTAAGTCTAAAACCTGGAACTTTACAAAAGAAAGAATAAGGAAAAAGCTTTTTTTTATTGCTTTATTATTCATATGTGCATACAAGGCTTGGGTCATTTCTCCCCCCTACCCCCACCCCCTCCCTTACCACCCACTCCACCCCCTCCCTCTCCCCCCCACCCCCTCAATACCCAGAAGAAACTATTTTGCCCTTATCTCTAATTTTGTTGAAGAGAGAGTATAAGCTATAATAGGAAGGAACAAGGGTTTTTGCTAGTTGAGATAAGGATAGCTATACAGGGAGTTGACTCACATTAATTTCCTGTGTGTGTGTGTGTGTGTTACCTTCTAGGTCAATTCTTTTTGATCTCACCTTTTCTCTAGTTCCTGGTCCCCTAGGAAAAAGCTTGTTGACATTGCTTTTGACAAGATTTTTTGGATATGACCTCAAAAGCATAGACAACAGAAACAGAAAGACAAATGGGGTTGCACCAAATTAAAGAGCTTCTGTACAGCAAAGAAAACAATAAATAGAATGAACAGCAATGTAAATGGGAGAAAATATTTAGAAACCATACATCTGATAAAGGATTAATACCCAAAATATATCAGCAATTCAAACAACTCAATAGAATGAAAACAAAGAATTCTTCCAGGCATAGTGGTTCATGTCTATAATCCTAGTACTGGGGAGTCTGAAGCAGAAGGATCAAGAGTTTGAGGCCAGCCTAGGCTACACAGTAAGTTTAAGGCCAGCCTAGATTATATAGTAAGACCATATCACAAAAAAAGATGACAATTAATCCAATCAAAATATGGACAAAGATCCTGAATATATATTTCTCAAAAAAAAAGAAAACATAAGAAAGTCCAACAGGTGTATGAAAAATGCCCAGCCTCATTACTCATTAAGGAAATGCAAATTAAAACCAAATGAGACATACATTGCATAGTAAGAATCATTTTTATCGAAAAGACAAAAGATAACATGTTTTGGTGAGTAAGTAGGGAAGAGGGAATCTGTGTATTGTTGGTGAGAATGTAAATTAACAGAGCTATTTTAGAAAACAGAATGGAGGCTGCTGAAAACATAAAAAAGAGAACTACCTCGTGATCTAGCAAAATCACTTCACTTCCAAAGGAAATGTCAAGGAGATACCTGTACTCTCATGTTCATTTCACCATTGTTCACAACAGCTAAGCTATATAACCAGCCAAAGTGTCCAATAAAATGAGTGGGTAAACACACACACACACACACACACACACACACACACACACACAATGGAATGCCTTAAAATGTAAGGAAGTCCCCCAACCCTTTTTTGGGTTTATAATAGTATGAATAAAGCTGGAGGAACTGCTTAGTGAAGTAAGTCACACAAAAATATAAACACCACATGATTTCCCTTGTATGTGGAATCTAAAGATGTAACATGCACAGGAACCACAAAGTCGAACAATGGACTAGGATGAGGATGGGGAATGAGAGGTTGGTTAAAGGGTATGAGGTTTCAGTTACATAGGACGAGTAAGTTCTAGATCTATATTTTCCAGCATGCTGACTATAGTTAACAATGATGAACTGTATACTTGAAAATGCTAAGGAAGTATATTTTAAGTGTTTTCATTGCAAAAAATGATAAGGACATATGGCAATGGGTAGTCAGTAGTTAGCTTGATAAAATCATATATGTGTGTGTGAGTATATATATATACCAAAAACATCCCATTGTACACCATACATATATGGAAGTTTTCTTTTTTCAGTTTAAAAACAAATATAAGACAAAAAAACAAAAAAGAAACTTTCATTCAGAAAATAAATACAGCAGTTACTGCTCTATAGGAAAGATGCCATCCTTCATGGCATGGTAGTGTGTGGGATCTGTGTATGTCCTTAAGTAGATCCTGATCATGTTTTTTCTGCATAAAAATTTGTGTCTGTCTTTCTACATCTGTTGAATCAATCCTCTAACAATGCAGGTATTCATTACCCTTATAGTCACATCTGGACTTTGGTGAGTAAACCTGACTTCAGGGTTGTTAAGGTTCAATCAGGTACTGAAGTCTTTGTCTACAAGGAAAAATCTAGTATGCATGGAAAGATGGATGAAGCTAATAGATAGAAGTAAATGTAAGAGAGAAGATCTCAATAGCATTTGAGTTCCTGGTTACAGTTATCATTGCATCCCTGACAAGTCTCCCTTCCTGTGCGTTGAATTCGCTTCAGATTCTGTGAGGTACCCAGGAAGTCACTAAAAATCATGACTCTTCCTTAATAGTAAGTGAAAGTGGATCATAATTCAGTGGCTCTAGGCACCCTGATATTGCTCCAGGTCAAGTAAGTTTGTATCAGTAACAATTAAACCTACAAAGCACAAATGAGTTAAACAAAATGTGGTGTATACACAGAATAAAATATTACTCAGCCTTAGAAAAGAAGGAAATCTGGTCACCTGGCATGGCAACAGTGAACCTTAAGGACATTTCGCTAAGTTAAACAAAAGACAAATGGCATATGATTCCACTTATACGAGGTACTTAAATAGTCACAGAAAGTAGGCAGAAAGTAGAATGGTGGTTGCCAGGAGCTGGCAGGTGGGAGGAACAAGCAGTTAGCATTTCAGTTTTGCAAAATTAAAAAGTTCTATAGATGGATGGTGGTAATGGTTGCACAACAATGTGAATGCACTTCACACTTCTGAACTGTACATAAATTTTATGTTATGTATATTTTACCACAATTAAAAAAAATATGTGAGATAAATGCTCTGGAAGCTTGTTAGAAAACAAATGTATTTGCTGATAAACTGGTTTAGATATTAGACCAGATGATGTTTCAACATGGATTTAGAAATTTGGTGAGAGTTGTATCTAGGTGAGTCCTTTTAGTTTTTTTCCCATCATGATATACATAGAATAAAATTCTATTTTAGGTTCATGTGGGTAACTGCGAGTTGCGGGGAATCTACTTGAGGCTGGTCCTTGGCTGGGAACTGTGGCTGCTCCAGCACCCAACCTGCTTGCCTATGGCTGACTATCTTTGCCCTGCAGTTACCTGTTCTGGGTAAAGCACCTGAAAGCTCCTATCCACATACTCTGTTCAACTCATAGACAGTTACCTCAGTCAATGGCTTGATTCCAAAGCTGACAAAGTGAGTTTGTGTAAGCTGTAACTCTAAAAAGACCGAACAGTTTTGCTTAGATTGTTGTTGTTTTGGAACCTACCAATATTAACTGCAAAACCTTGACCATCACAGACAATGTGTACTTAAAAGCAGCTGGTAAACTGCTATTAGTTGGTCTTCACATGTTAGTTGAGAGAAACTGGATTGAAAATAAGAATAAGCATTCATATATTAAAGGCTACTTTTAACAATTACTTGATGGAGAGATTATTTTTAGCATTTATGCTTTAGAATTATTTCTCCCTATCTAACTGCTCACAATGCCTCATGAAATAGTCTTTCCTAACCTGGAGTATTTGTGAAACCATATAACAAGGGAGCTGGATTTCCAAAATAGGGCAGTAGCATTATGCTAATGTTAGGGAAGACTTAATTCCCAAACAAAACAAAACAACAAGAAAGAACTTGCCTAGTAAGCTATCATAATGACTCTGTATCCTCAATCAAGTGCTCTACACCACTCTAAGAATGCACCTTGGCTTTCAGAAACATTTTTTAAGTCTAAATGTTTGAGAGTGATTGTTCTATAAGATAAAGTTATGGCAGACTAAAAGTGGCACTCCTTTCATGGACAGGTGGGTCAATTTCCTCTCCCCTTACATCAGTGTGGGTTTGTGACTCATTGGATCATACCTGATGCTGCATTAATAATTAGGATTTCTATGCACATAGAAATCCTGCTTTCTGAGTACAAGAGATATCTCACCCCAACCATAGTTATAAAGACTAGGAACTTTGTCTACAGTACAAAATTAAAACAGGAAGGACAAATTTCAGACATTTTTCACAACTCTAGGAGAATAAGGAGTAACGCATAATGGAGTTAACCTAAGCTAAATATAAGACACAATTCATTCAAAGAGAAGAATTCAAATGCCACTTAAGACACAAATGGACAAGCAAAATATGTTGTATATAATTGTTTTATCTTTTGCACTCTTAGTCACAATCTTCATGAAATCTTAAAGCTTTCAAAGTTAAAAGAATCTTTAAGAGGACAGGTCAATATTCCTTCCTGATGTTAAGAGAAATAAGTAGGCTTCTAAGTTACATATTATGATGATGATCAAATGTTGAGAGTTTGGGAAGATTGACTCTAAGATCATGGTAGTTACTAATAGGGTGATTTATTTTTTTAATCCATTCCAAATTATTTAAAAGGGCTTAATGTCTTAAGATGTAAACAAATTGTAAAACAAATAAAAGGAATGATCCCTATTTTGCAGATAGTAGTGAGTAAAGCAAAGGGCCTAAATCAATAAATAGATCACAGACCTTCATTATGCTATATAAGATTTTATAGAGGTAAAAGATTAATCTAAATTCTTTTTTTAAAAAAATATTGTGCTGGGTAGGGGTACATATGGCATTTACAAAGGTTCTTATAATAAATCAAATCTATCAATCTTGAATCTACCCCCTCCATCGTTCTCCTTTACTTAAAAAAAAATTTTATAGGGGAGAGTGGAGTCCCCCACTACCACAAATTATATAGTCAAGTTTCCCACATTTGAGGAAATCACAGGCGTCAGCACATCCAGAGTGCAGTGGATAAGCCTTACCACTTCTTGATCATGGTATCTCCCCTGCCAGGTAAGTATCTACCATTCTCTTTTATCCCTCCCCCATTTAAGAAATAGTTTCAATAGGTATCTTTTTTCCATTTACATTCCTGTGTACACAGTATTTGCAATATATTCATCTTCTTACACCCTTTCCCTACCTCTTCCACTCTCCCACTGGTATCAACCTCCCCAGGCAGGGCCTGTTCTACCCTCCTATTCTCTAATTTTGCAAAAGAAAGGAAGAAGAAATGACAATTTTGTTTGTTTAAGATAGTTACACAGGGAATTTCCTGTGACACTTCCAAGTATATATGTATTATAGCCTGATTGGTTTCATTTCCTCCATTTTTCTTCTTTTTACTTTAGTCTCTTTCTTATGGCTGTTTCAACCAGTTTAAAAATTCCATATTCATTCTTGTTATAGAGAGTACACCAACCATATGCTCCTTAACTTCCTTCTTTTATCCTCCCCCTCTCATGTGTGACCCTCCCTTGGTGTGTCCTGTTTCTCATAATATTGCTACAATTGTATTAAGTCTATATTCCACATATGAGAGAAAACATGTGGCTTTTGGCCTTCTGAACTTGGCAAACTTCACTTAAGATGATATTCTCCAGCTCCATCCATTTATCTGCAAAAGACAAAATTTCATTCTTCTTTGTGGCTAATAGAATTCCATTGTACATAAGTACCGCATTTCCTTAATCCATGCTTCAAGAGTGGGGCAGCACGGCTGTTTCCATAGCTTAGCTATTGTGAATAATGCTGCAATAAACATGGGTGTGCAGGTGTCTTTGTTTTCCGACTTACATTCCTTTGGGTATATCCCTAAGAGTGGAATTGCTGGATTGTATGGCAGTTCTATTTTTAGTTTTTTGAGGGGTCTCGATACTGTTTTCCATAGAGGTTGTACTTATTTACATTCCCACCAACAGTGTATGAAGTTTCCTTTCCCCCCACATCCTCACCAACATTTGCTGTTGTTTGTGTTCTTGATGGTAGCCATTCTAATTGGAGTGAGATGGAATCTTAATGTGGCTTTGATTTGCATTTCCTTTATATGACCAGATGGCTAAAACATGGAATAAAGGCTTCAGGTTATAGGTATGTTCTTTCCCCTAACCCATGCTGTTTCTATATACCACACTATTTCTACAGAAGCTCATAAGAGACACAGACTTTGGAGAAATAAACAACTTCAAACATGTGCTCTCATTAGCACAGACTAACTAATATAGTGGAATCTAATTGAAAAATTGATTTGAGCATCTAATGTCATAGGACGTGTTGTTTTTCTTGGTTGTGCAACTGATTCTAGATGTTAGGACGTTCAAGGAAAGATAGTAAGGACTTCTTCTACACTCTAGCCTCCATTTCATCTTGGGCTCATGTCTTGCTGGCCACACATTAGGTTCTATAAGAGCTTGAAAAACAAATCCTAATGTGGGACAATTCAAGTTTGGTTTTATAGAGACACGCAATTGAATTGAGGATATTATTTTCCCCTCTTTCTTCTATTCATGTTGAAATGAAACACTTTTCAAAGTTGACATAATAATAGGCTTATACAAAGAAAAGGTAAATGCATGATTATACCTATCAGGACAAACAAGTATCAGAAGTGAGGTATGCACGTGTGTACTAGAAAGCTTAGCAATGCGAACTATTTGGTCACTGAAAAGTTGTATGATTTCCAAAGTCAACATAAGCCCTCAGATTACATACAGAGTCAGAGCAACTCTGGACCCAACAGTCAAGATCAAGGCTATTTATTGATAAGAGGAGACCTGGAACAGTATTTATCAAGTTCTTTTTTTGGGGGAACATTGGCACCAGACTACATTTGCACATAACTTTGACCCTTTTTTATGTTAATGATCCTATGTTTTTGTTAAGGTAGTTCTATATTCTTAGGTTGTGAAGTCTAGTCAAATGGCATTACAAAAAGAAACCTGCAATGCTATAGCTACATGTTTCTTAAGAATAAGATTCCAAACCATTATGAAATGGATGGGTAAAATGCTATTTATTGCAGCTTCTAAGAAAGGCAAATCTTATTGAACTTCTTCTACTATACCTTTTCTGCTGTGGATGTCAATAGATTTGGCTCAAGGGCTAAGATTATGATTAGAGACAGAAAAGAAGTAACTGACTTTACTTAGTAGAGAAAGTATTTGGAGTTCCAGGAAGCATTCTAACTATCAAACTGAGGGAGCATGGAGTACAGATGTGATAGCATAGTCCTTGGAGTGTGGGATGGAGCAAGGTGGACAAAGGAAAATTGCTCAGAATGGGCTGCTAGAAGGACTTTTGAAAACAGAAATGATGAGTATTACATTGCAGTTGTTTGTATTGCTGTAGTATTTCTTTCTCCTTTCTATGTAATTTCCTTTTATTCAAGTTGGTTACTAATAGAAAGGTGGCCTTGTGTACAGAGTTCTTTTCTGAGGTTTGCTTTTTTGAGAGGTTAAGATTTTAGTGCAGAGAGAAACTAAAGCAGATACCTTAAAAGCAACTGAGGCCAATAGGAAAAGGGGACCAGGAACTAGAGAAAAGGTTAGATCAAAAAGAATTAACCTAGATGGTAACACACACGCACAGGAAATTAATGTGAGTCAACTTCCTGTATAGCTATCCTTATCTCAAGTAGCAAAAACCCTTGTTCCTTCCTATTATTGCTTATACTTTCTCTTCAACAAAATTAGAGATAAGGGCAAAATAGTTTCTGCCGGGTATTGAGGGGGTGGGGAGGAAAGGGAGGGGGTGGAGTGGGTGGTAAGGGAGGGGGTGGGGGCAGGGGGGAGAAATGAAAAAAAAAAAAGAATGAAACTCCCTTAAACTAAAAAAAAAAAAAAAAAAAAAGATTTTAGTGCAGAAACCACAGAAGTCTCCAAGTTCAACATCTGTGTTAATGGAGTATGAGTAAGGAACTGGATACAGGGGCAAAGTGAGATAGTGTTCATAAATCTAACTTAACAGGCAAGGACGCTCATGCAAATGAAGTCTGCTGGGAGTATGAAAGAATGCTGGGAAGGATTTTGACTTCCATAGGACATGAAAAGGAAGTTAAGAGTCAATCTCATCTAGAAATTAGAAGGAAGAAGAACCACAGCCTACTTTCTCTCTCTCTCTCTCTGTCTCTGTCTCTCTCTCTCTCTCTCTCTCTCTCTCTCTCTCTCTCTCTCTCCTTTCTCTCTCTCTCTCCCCATCTCACACACTCTTTCTAGGTTCTCTCTCCTGGAGGGAGAAGCGTGAAGTCAACAAATACATAACTTTTAACTTTCTTACTCCTAGAAGATATTATTGCTTTCTATTTCATGTTACAAATAAAGACACTAGAGCTCTGAGTAACTATTCCAGAGCTACACGGGAACAAGTGGCAGATCTAAGAATTAACAGTTTGATTCAAGGACAATTTTTATCCAACCAAGCAACACAGAATTGAAATGCATACTTGCACTGGGAGTGTGTGTGGAGGTTGAGGGATGATGACTTATAACCTAAAAAGTTGTTTGACAAGCAGGAAGACCAATGGATCAGAACAGAAGATTCAGACAAAAACCCAAGCAACTATAGTCAACTGATCTTCAACAAAGGAGCCCAAAACACACAGTGGAGAAAATACAGACTCTTCAACAAATGCTGCTGGGAAAACTGGATATCCACATATAGAAGACTAAAACTAGATCCCTGTCTTTCACCCTGTACCAAAATCAACTCAAGGTAGATAAAAGACCTTGATATAAGGCATGAAACCCTGAAACAACTCCAAGAAACAATAGGAAATACACTGGAACAGATAGGTATGGGAAACAACTTTTTAAACAGAACTCAAAAGGCTCAGCATCTAAGTGAAACAATGAACAAATGGGGAGTGCATCAAACTAAAGAGTTTCTGCACAGCAAAGGAAAGTCACCAGACTCAAGAGATAGCCCACCAAATGGAGAAAATCTTTGACTAATATTCAGAATCTACACGGAACTAAAAACAATTCAGCCTCTAAAGAATCAACACCCCAATGAAGAAATGGGCACATGAATTAAACAGGGACTTCTTAAAGGAAGAGGTACAAATGGCCAGTAATACATGAAGAAGTATTCAACTTCCCTGATTATAAAAGAGATGCAAATCAAAACAACACTTAAGTTTCATCTCAAGTTAAAATGGCCATAATCCAGAGTAATAACAACAACAAATGCTGGTGAGGATTTGGGAAAACAGGAATGCTTATACACTGCTGGTGGGAATGGAAGTTAGTACAACCACAACGGAAAGCTGTATGGAGATTCCTCAAAAAACTAGAGATTTCTAGAACTGCCATTTGATCCAGTGATACTGCCCCTGGGCATCTACCCAAAAGAATGTAAGACAGGATACAGTAGAGACACCTGTACATCGATGTTCATTGCAGCACTATTCATAATAGCCAAGCTCTGGAAATAACCCAGATGCCCTACGACTGATGAATGGATCAAGAAATTGTGGTACATATACACAATGGAGTGTTACTCAGCCACAAGGAATAATGACATATGGTTTGAAGGTAAATGGACACAATTGGAGGATATCATGCTAAGTGAAGTTAGCCAGGATCAGAAACACAAAAAGTGCATGTTTTCCCTCATATGGGGAAGACTGATTGAAAGATAAAACATATATACAAAAATAAGCATGATCACATACAAATTCAAATGTAGAAAATGTTTGTAAGAGTGGAACTACTCTATGGAACACGGGGAAAGAGGGAAAGGAAAAAGAATGGCAGCATCAGTAATATAGCATACCATAAAATGTAAAGGTAGAGGATATAAGGATATGAATTGAAAACTGTTGAAAAATGAAGGGCGGGAGGTAAAATGGTAAGGGAGAGTATTCAAAGGGATTGAACAGACCAAAGTAAAGCACATCCACAGAAGGCATACATTGAGACACCCTTTTGAACATCAACTTAAATATTAATAACAAAAATCAGGACTGAAAAATAGGCACTGTATGTGGGGGGGTATTAGTAGGAAGGGGGAGGGTGATGGAAGGAGATTAAGGTGATGGTATATGGTTGATGGACTTCAAATACCTCCATGAAACAGAACTAAATAACCTCTTGCAATTGCTTTCAGTTTGGTGGGGAGGAGGCTGATGGGGAGAGATGATGGGGGCAATATAAATAATGTACAATGTAAGTCTAATTGGAATTATCACTATGAATCCCCCTGTATAATGAATATATCCTAATAAAAAATTCAGAATAATAAAATAAATTAAATTAAAAATAAAAGAATGGACCAAAAACAGGTGTTTGTCATATATTAGTGAATCTACCTACATCTACATATTGATCTATACATTCATATCTGTAAAGAAGTAAGTATGAGATTTCAAAAGTATTAGTTGGTTTTGCTGTATATTTTCATTTTATGTTTTAAAATTGGTTCTTCACCAGTATCAGTTTTCTTGGGTGAATTTTTTCCAGAAAATAAAATATTTTTCAATTGGAGAAATTAAAATATGAAAATGTGTAGGAAAGCACTCATTGTTGACAAATAAGGTTGAATGGGAGAGAACAACTATGCTGCAAATTAGAGTTAAATGACTAGAAAAGAAAGCCAGTTAGAAGTCAATTAATACAGAGAGACAAGGCTTTAGTCACAATCACAAGCAACTGAAAAATTTGAAGACTAAAAATCATAATGAAGATCTTATCATGGCTATTTGTGACAACTGAGAGTGACAGAAATCAGAGCCCAAATAGGGGGAGAATTAGAGAGTAGAGAGCTGAGGCAATTCAATTGTTTATATAAAGTTCTCCCATGGTAAATTTGGGCTCAGACTATTAAGGAGCAAGGCAAAAGAAATAGGAAGATATTAGAAGTGTAGGATCATTCAAGGACAAACAATGATTTTCCTTATATTCCTTAGTTTGGAAAGGAAGAGAGGAAAGGGAGGAGAAAGGACAATTTTAGGAAATAAATGGCTAGGAGATTATGAAGAGTCAGTAAGAAAAAAAGATATTGTCCTAAATAAAGAGTGTGAAAGTGAGAACGTTTCAGGGATTATTGAATCTTTTAATTACAAGAAGACCTAAGAGAAGTGAATAATCATGTAATAGGGGTATTCAATATCACAAACAAATCAACAAAGGATGATTTTGCACTGAATTCTCAAAGTAAAGAGAAAGAAAATAAAACAATCAAGAGTGGAAATAACAATGAAAGAAAGTGAAAGCTTACAACATTGAGGAGTAAATTATAAGAATTAAGACTGTAAGAAACTAGATGAGTCAGCCAGCAAAATGTTAATGGGAAAAGGCCAGTAGTTAAACTGTACATTATCTCATATAATTCCCATTATCTATCCAAGCCAGGCATAGAAGTTGAGGTAACAAAAGCACAGAGTTTAAATGTCTTGATCAAAGGCCACCAGCTCGTAAAATGAGGCCAAATGTGAAACCCAGGCCCGCGTCTAATGAAATACTACATCACATAAACATTTTGTGTTAATGACATACTAATATTTTTTGAAGAACTTTTTACTTTAGTATGAATTTAAAAAATATTTTTCTACATATCCAAAATACTACTATTCTTCACAAAATTAATCATAGTTTTCAACATACCTTGTCCATATTTCACAGTTGACCTCCAAATGTAGTTTACTGGTCTATCCAAATAGGATCCATTCCAAATAGCACTAGCATGGTTATGTTCCTTACATCTTCAACCTAGAAGTCTGCTTGTCATGACACTGTTCTGGATCCGTCTGATTGCTTCTTTGTGGCAACTTTTATTCATTTATGTATTTCCTGTAAATTGAAAGTTTCCAATGAAGGCTTGATAGGTTCATGTTAACGTTTTGGTTGAAAGCAAAAGTGATGTATATATCACAGGCAATACAGTAGAAACAGATAACATCAGGTTTTTCATCATTATATTTGATCAGTGAATTAGGATGCTAAATTTGGTTAATGAATTAGGATGATAGTGATCCTTTTTTTTGGTGGTGATGGTATGGAGGCTTGAACTCAGGGCTTTCAACTCAGGGCTTTGAGCTTGCTAGACAAGTGCTCTACCACTTGAGATGCACCACAACAATGATCTTACTTTCTTCTTTGTATAATTTTATCCTCACTTCTCCTCTATTGTCTAGTTATAACTTCCCTCTTCTGGTAAGAATGTAATTTTTTTCTGTCTGTTACTTGGGGAAATCACATATAAGTTTATTTCCCAATAAATCTCTCACTTAATAATTTTAATACCAACTGATAATTGTTGCTTGAGTCAGTAATTTCATCAGGGGATACAAACTGATGATTTTATAATTTTATCTATCATCATCTACATTTATTAGCTGGCATTCTTCTGTAAAGTACAGCTTTGACCCAAGCCTCTGAGTTACTCAGAAGTACAAGTCTAACTGGAAAAAAAGGATAAGTACTTCTCTCTACTTACCCATTTTCAAAGTAAATTGTTACTGGCCAGCTCAAATGTTGACAAATAGGTGTTTTGGTTTTTTTTTTGACTGAAAGTCTTAATGGACTTAATGAAGTTTCATAGACCCAATGTGTTTTGTCGACCTATAATCTTGATTTTCAAGTGTGCCAAATTAAGCCAGCAGGAAAATCACCACCCTGGTTTTTCTGCCCCTTTGAAATGACTTGGGTGGTCTTTGAAAGCTTTTTTATTTTGAGTCATAAGATATTCTGACTTTACCTTGTGTTTTTCTGTCCCAACCCTGAAATCAGCCATTTCTTTACATTTCCCTGCTTACTTTAGAGAGGAATATTAGTGATCAAAATTTGGTTCAAAATGGTAATCTTTTGTTTTTCTTTAAAGATCTAAACTGCAATGGTAAATCTGTTTTATAACTTAACTCTGTTCTTATCATTAGTTTTTTCACATTACTAAATATCCTATTGGACATTTTAAGAGGCTGAGTAATATTCTATAATGACACCATAATTTTTGTTGAATAAGTCTGTATAGACTCTACCACATGTAATTTTTTTAAAAGCTATTAAATATTAGTCTTAGGAACATTGTACTGGTCCTTTAAAACTTTCATTGACTTTAACTTATTTGTGAATGCTATCTATTCCATGTATCTTACTAGACTGAAAATGTTTCCATAAGACTCCTCAAATTCTCTTACCAGAAAATCAACCTAATAGGGAGAGATTAAACAATTTAAGCTGGATTTTTGCTAGATTTACTTATTACTTCTCAATGAGTTGTATCATTTGTCTATCTTTAAATCTATCATGACATCTTTAGGTATGCTCTCTCTGGTCAGTGCTTAATTTTGTGAAATAGAAACAAAAGTACTGAAGGACTGTGTTCTATTTTTCATTCAGCCTTATTGAGGCAGGATTGATAAAAACTGTACATATTTAAGATGTACAATGTGATGTTTTGACATATGTATTATAAAATGATTATGTTAACCTAATTAACATATCAACCATCTCATTTTTTGGTGGTAAAAAACACTTGAGATCTACTTTCCTAGCAAATTTTAAATCAAAATGCTGGATGTTAAGTCTCCAGATGTTATTCATTTTATAACTGAAAGTCTATGCATCCCTTAATCATTATCCCCTCTCCAACCTCTCTGGTAATCCCCATTCCATTGTTACTAAAAGTTCTACTTTTTTTTAGAGTCTACGTATAAATGAGATCATGAAGTACTTGTTTTTGTGTGCTTGATTTGTTAACTTGTCTTTTAGTTTTACATATGTTATCACAAATGGGAGGCTTTTTTTCTTTTTAAAGAGTAAATAATATTCTATTGTATGCATATGCCACATTTTCTTTATCTATACATCTGTTGTAGCACACTTAGGTTGTTCCTGTGTCTTGGCTCTTGTAAATATTCTGCAGTGAACAGCAGATATCTTTTCAAGACAGTTATTTAATTTCCTTTGGATATATTCCAAGTAGTAGTGTTGCTGGATCACATAGCTCTTTGAGGAGCCTCGATTTTGTTTTCCATAATAGATATACCAAAAAGACATTATTATAATCTCTTCATGGTAACACCCACGCACAGGAAATCAATGTGAGTCAATGTCCTGTATAGCCATCCTTATCTCAACCAGCAAAAACCCTTGTCCCTTCCTGTTATTGCTTATACTCTCTCTACAACAAAATTAGAAATAAGGGCAAAATAGTTTCTGCTGGGTATTGAGGGGAGGGGCGGAGTGGGTGGTAAGGGAGGGGGTGGGGGCAGTGGGGAGAAATGAACCAAGCCTTGTATGCACATATGAATAAAAGAAAAGAAAATCTCTTCATTCTGAAGAGGACAAAATTGGAACTTGCAGAGTTGACTGTGATGATAAATCTTGGCTATTGACTTGACAGCATTGAGAGATGCCTAGGAAACTGGTAAAACACATAAAGATGTGCCTGTGAGGGTATTTCCATAGACAAAAGGTATGTGGGTCAGTGAACTGATCTGCTCTGATGGTGGGTGGTCTTGTTAATAAGCTTGGTGATGGATGGAACAAAAGTGAAAGAAGGGGGAAGCTTGAATATGTGTGCATACTCAACTTTTCTTGAATGGTTTGAGCAATTGTGCTTTTTGCTGCTGCCATTGACTATGGACATTGGACTCCAGGTTCTTGGGCCTTTGAACATGGTCTTGAACCAACAACTCTTCAGGGGGCTTCCAGACCTTTAGCCTTGGACTGAGGCTACATCAATGATCCCTTTGTTCTGAGGCTTCCACCTTCTTAGACAGAGCAGTTACTAGTTTCCTCACCTTTCCCATCTGCAGGTGGCCATTGTGAGACTATTAAACATGTGATGGTGTAAGCCAATGTAATAAATCCTCTCTTACAATTTCTCTCTCTTTTGGTTCTATTTCTCTTAAGAATGGTAATATGCTAGTGGCAGTGGCATAATGGGGAATTTAGGATGCCCAACTTAGTGACAACTCTCATTTTCATTTTTCCATTCTGCCCTTCATGTCTCTAGTAGTGGGTTCAATAATTAGAATCATCCTGACCAAGTCTCTCTCTGACTCCCGATTCTCGTCTTTCTCCCCCAGAGGTGATTCACAAAAACCAGAATTCTTTTTCCTCATGGTGGGTCAAAGAAACTAGAAGCCCTCTTCTCCAAAAGAAGCCAAAAAACCTAGAAGTCTCTCCCTTCTTTCTCCCCATTCCTGGAAGACCTCGTTTCTCATTCCAGAGCATTCCCACATCATATTAGGGAGGGAGGAATGTTACACATGGGTCAAGAACCTGAATACATAGGTCTTTCTAGATATTGCCCTTCAGTCTCTGAACATTAGATCATACCATTTTGTCCAATCACATTTCTACACAGTTGTCCATTCCTCATGGAACCTAAACATAGATAAATTTTCCTGGGTCATTGAGTTTTCATTTTTGAGCTCTCATATCATATAAAATGTCCCTTAAATTTGTTTTTCTTATTAACTGACTTTTGCTATAGAATTTTCAGCTGTGCCCTTGTGATGAGTGAGGAGACATCATATCTTTCCATCCCTGTATTACCCAAAACTGAAGGATGATGGAATTTGAACATCAAGAGACACTGACTTTACTCTACTTACAGAGTGAATCTTTGAAAGTCATTTAACTTTTCTCCATGAAAATAATTGAGATAATATTTATTCCTTTTCTCTTTCAGGGTTCTTGTACAGGCTATAGGAGGAAAAAGCTGTGCAAGCCCAAGTGGTGTCAAAATGGAGATATTTCAGGAATTATGTTTGTAAAGGATTTTAAGTCAGTTATTTATAGATGTATCTCCATTTGCAAATTAGATGTCCCTTCAGTTTTTAATATAAACTGACTTTTATAATTAAGCCATTCAGAATACAATTAAAGAAAATCTTCTGAGACACATTGAATTAACAAATATTTTATTTGGCAGTTGAATTGGCACCAATTCAAATGTAATTTTACATGTAAAGATGTTCTTGATGAAAGGTAAGTTACTATACAGCTTTGCTCTTCTCGCCTCAGGAGTGAGAAAATTATTAGAGCTTACTGAGCTCTACCTTCTTCCTGCTGTTGGCAAGGTCCTGTCCACTCTTTGGCTCTTCTCCTTCTTCATTTTAGGATAGAGAACATATTATCCCAAGGAAAGTTCCCAGTGAATCAGAAAGACTGGGCGTCATATTTACAAGTACATGGAGTGCTGGGGTTTAGCTCAGTGGTGGAGAACATGTCTGGCATGCATCAGGCCATGTATTCAATCCCCAGCATCATAAAAAAAAAGTACAAAGGGAACCACAAAAGCCTTAGAAACGCAGGAAAAATAATGTAAGTGAAATTTTATGTGTTGGTTGGAGACTTCAAGGTATATGAGTAAAACAAAAAAATCCCTCAACTCCACATGTAAAGAGTTTTAAGTATTTTAGCATATTCCCTGAGTAAAAGTAAGCACCAACTCTTGTTTATAGCAAAAAGTATGATGAGGGAAATTCTTTTCCTACACTTAGGTGCCATTATCTAAGTAAAATCTTAGTTCTGGAGGGCCATCCATAAAAGTGAAATTAGGGGACTTATCTGCATGTATGAAAACAATTTAGCAAATTTTGAAAACTTCTAGAAATGTAATATCTTTTACCATTTTTCACTAATAAATTAAGATGGATTCTTTTAATTTAAAAATTAACTTAGAGAAGTAAAAGAGGAGTTCAGATCAACTTAGTGTATGTTATGTTCTGTGTGAAAAGTCATTCCTTACTTCAAGGACTGCATATAGAGAACTCCTTACCTCTTAGAAAGATAAGCTTTAGTGTAATTTTAAATGTCAAATATACTTAATAAGTAAACAGAAAAAGAACATCTGTGGAAACGAAACACTGGTCAAGTATTTTAATGTACAAAAGGAATATTCAAAATTAAGAGTGTTTTCTTTCTGAAAAATAATTCCAAGAACAACAATGAAACTCATGCATGTTTGCAGACGTCCTTATCTGTTTACAAAGGTTATTTGGAAATCTGTGACTCCAGGTCATTTCTGCTGCCTCTGATTGCATGGGAGATTGCATAATGGAGTTAATTTAGAGAACAAGAACAATATATAATGAAAGTGAAAATTTTCTTTACAAGTTCAGCCAAATGGAGAGTGTAGCCAAAGTCAACAGATCCTCAAACTGGGCTGACTTCAGAGGCAGGTGCTACATGATTAAAGCCTTCACTATCATCTGACTTTCTGCAGCTTTTCAATTAAGACAAAAAATGTTCCATATATTTTAGGACACTCTTAACAATTATGGTTAAATTTCATTAACTCCTCTCACAGTTTTAGGGTATCAGTAGTAAAGTAACAAATAAATGATAATGAACTATTTCATCCTAAAATAAAACACCAATGTCTAAAAATGTTAAATACATTATGAGAAATTAATTTAATAAAACAAACTGAATACTAGGTGCTATACAGGTTAGCACTATGAAGCCTATATGAAGAGATAAGATTTATAAGAATATAGAATACTTTAAGCAATCAGATTACTTGACAGGTGACCACCATACCTTTGGTTTTTTTGAATAATCATATAAAAGCTATTAAACAGGTTGAGGGGTTTCTCCTATGTCTTCCTAGAACAGTGTTCTTTCTGATCTCCAAACTTCTAGAATAGCACACACTGCTGGAACTCAGGAAACGCCAGGTATTTCACATGCTTTAGTTCTTGAAGAAGGAAATCCTTAGCCTTTTCCACCCAATTCTATTGCAGAACTGTCAGGACACTTCACGTGATCACTCCTGGAAATGAACCAAGACAGACACTTTGATAATCTTTTTCTCATTTTTAAAAAAACCTAATCAAAATGTACAAATGTTTTCCATCACCAGTAACAACGCTATTGGTAGTATTCTGACTCTCTCATTTAAAAAAGTTTAAAATGAGGGTCCCATTTTGTCTTCACTGATTTATTACTGAATGACCCCTACAGGAAGTACTATTCTAAGCTCTAAGGGTACATCAGTGGAGAAAACAAAGTCCAACTCTCCTCAAATTCATTTTCTGAGTTTTAAGGAAGAAACATTAGCAGATGTGAACAAAAATTAACAAGAAAATGATAGGAATTACAAATCTCTCACAGAGAGAAACAACAGATGACTTTAGATTGAGGCATCAAGGAAGGCTTCTGTGAAGAAATGGCATTTATTAATCTAAGATGAGAGTAACATTTACCATAACATGCTGCCTGCAAATACAGGACCCTGCTTTTAATAGGCCCTCAATAAATGATAAACTCACATAGTTATTTCTAAGATCTATACTCCTTTTTGAAAATGTACTAAACACATGTTTAATATTAAAGAATATAAAGTCTGATTGAGTTGCTACAGAACACCTACATATACAATATTTCAAACACTAACATACATTTATAGTTGACATTCAAGGAGGGGAGCCTTTCTAGACTCAGTATCATGCATGGCTTTTGCATATAATTACATGAATAAACATGAACACCTCACTCCATGGACTTTTGAATCTAACATCAATTTGTAGAAAAGATGCTACCTTCTATACCCACAAGCCCTGGTTACAAATCTCAGGCTACAGTGAGCAGAACTTCCATTTGTTCTCAAACATGCTCACAATTTCACTTTCAAGTTACCATTGTGTACATGTCTGTAGCATTTACATTTTCCACTGTGAATTAACATATTCTCATAGAAAAAAATTATAGTTATCATTTCTTTCTTTTGGAGGTAGTGGGAGTTTGAATTCAGGCCACATGCTTACTAGACAGGTGCTCTATCACTCACTTAAGCCACTCTACCAGCCCTTTTTTGTGTTGGTTATTTTTGAGATAGGGTCTTGTTTTTTGCCCAGGCTGGCCTCGAACACCTGATATCTGCCTCCCCCGCCTCCCTGCCGCCGCCCCCTGCCCAGTAGCCAGGATTACAGCTGTAAACCACCAGCCCCCAGCTCTTAGCTGTTTTTGAGGCAGGATAGATGAAAAGAAAGGGAAATTATGTTACTTTTAAAAACAATTAAAGGTCCAAACTCAGACTCTGGAACAAGGAAGTGAAGGCTGAAAAGCCACCTCCCATCTCCTTTTGGATACTAAGGAGACAAAAAGGAACTACCTGGTTTTGCTTTCTCTGAGATGTTAACAAGCTGCTAGGATTCTTGGATCAGTGGAGAATAATCAAATCTAGTATGGACTGTCTCTGGGATTTGAATGGACCAGCCATATTAGCCACTCTGACTCATTACCTTTGACCACATGTTATTTTCCCAGCTCTCCAGTGTAAGACTAAGAGATGTGGGAACCACCATTTTGAGACTTTGCTCCCATTTCCTGCATGGGGAACATTAAATGTTTCTGTTTTTCTTTCCACCTCCCTCTCCTTATCTATACTCTATCCTGTTATGTTATACTAAAATAAATCCTTTCTAAATGTGAGACTTTGTGTTATGAGACATCTTTTTGGAGTTTGAAGTCAGGGCCTACACCTTGAGCCACTCCACCAGCCCTTATTTGTGATGGGTTTTTTGGGATAGGATCTTGTGAATTATTTTGCCCAGGCTGGCTTGGAACCATAATTCTCTCTGCTTTCTGAGTAGCTACGATTACAGATGTGAGCCCCAGCATTGTAAGACACCTTGAAATGCTTTCATGTTTATGAATCTCAAGGACCTATAGAAACCTGGAAGTTGTGGGAGTTCCCTCATCCATCCTCTGGTGACATTTTGAGGTTTCATAATTAGCACACACATCATAGCTCAATGACTAGCCAATAGAAAAATTACTGTATTGCTAATTATGTGTGAAGTCTTTAAGTCTATGCAATGAGTTAGCTAGTTATTTATTGGGCCTTTAAAGAAAGCAAGAAGTGTTGGGATACAATCAGCAAAATAGTGACTTACTGGAATTCTTTCTTGGTGACTTTCATTTGAGTAGCTGCACTTGGAATTGTGCCACTGAGGTCCTCTGAAATGAACTGCAGTGTTCAAGGGAACTCTTAAGGCAACAGCTGCCTAGAATAATTCTGAATCTCATTGCTTCATGTAGAAACATTTATCTAAAGGAAAATAAGTCATTAAGTTCAAACTTCCTAAAAAAGGTCCTCTCCCCAGCCCCAGATAAACTTTTAAGTGGCAAACTGTTAATTTAAATGTATGACAGCTATTACAGGTACTTCAACTTTTGTTGAAAAGCACTGACTCCTTACTTGGGCCCATGAATTAACTAAAAGCAGGAAAAAAGGGTGACATTTGTCTCCATTTTGTATCTGTGGTCTTAGCTCTGAGCTGGCTCTGTAGTCACTTGTCAATCACCTTGGAATCCAGGAAGGACAGGACAGCTGAGTAACATGCTCACAAAAAGGGGTTGAGAAAACTGCCGCTAAGAAAACAGCAAAACCTCTTCAGGACTGACCACTAGTCAAGCAAGAAAGACTTGTCTTGACCAGATTTCCAAAAATGAGGACTGAGATAATAAACGGGCCATACCTGTGACAGGGACTATTTAACTATGCAGACCTTTCATCTCTTGCCTGCACTCTCTGCTATGTAAACCTAAAGCTCATGTCTGTAAAGGAAGATGGCTAAACATGAGCTAAGGCACTTCTTCCTGTGGTGCCCACAGCCTGTGCCACTTCAAATTCTCTGTTCTCTGCCTTCACCATTACTCATCACTCTATTTGGCATGTTTGGCGAGTTGCTGAACCTGACATGTGGAACTCCTTGGAGTTTGTGCCTGGGGCCTAAAACTCTGGCTTCAGAACCAGTTATTAGTTCTAGGCCAGAAATCATTTTCATGTGCTATTCAAACACACACATTGTTACACACATGCATTGTGGCTCCTTTTACAGGCTGTTTAATTGGATTAGAAGATACTTTAAAAATTGTATAGAAGAATATGAAAAAATTTAAAGACAGTATTAGTCACAAATACGTTAATTTGCTTCATCATTCAGGAACACAAACTCTCAAAGGGGAAATCTCAATGCACTTGATAACAATATACTTTCTGACAGTATTTTCAGAAACCCATGATGGCAAAAAGTTAAGCAGCACCCTGAATCTTTCTATATGGGAAGAATAAACACAGAAACAACAATGGAAAATTGAGATAACATTACCACAACTCAGGTCCTTCACCGTTTCCAAACAGGATTCAAAAGAAAATTAAACCACAGGAAAAGTTACTCAGGTTTAAAATAAACTATTCAATCACTCAAGTAAAAGTGCACATTAAAGAAATTTTGAAAAATATTTTCAATGAAACCTTTATTGGTAAGCAGACACTTCCACTTTTGACATTACATACATCATGCAGAATGACTCACATGCTTGTCTAACTGCTCATTGTGATTTTCTTGAGATGATTATAAATTTTAAATTACAGTGAGTGCAGTAGAAAAATGACTCCCAATGAAGCAAGACACTATGCAACACATGTTAAAGTATTGGTCATCTCTTCTAGATAGTTAATCTCCTAAAGTAGGTTACCTGTATTTGGAAGACTTATATACAAAAATGGCAGTTGTTTTTTGTGTGTGCATCTATAGGCACTCCATTTAAATCATAAAAAGAACCTACAAGAAAATTTCAAATAACTTTACAAGGTTTGGTTAATTTTTTTCCTGTTTCGTCAATCCAAAACAGGGTAATGCCCTTTTATTTTAAATGTTCATTTCTTTCAAGAAATCATTTCCTTAGGAAGATGATTTTGCTCCACTTAAAACATAGTATAGGCTGGGGCACCAGTGGCTTACACCTCACACCTAGCTACTTGTGAGGCTAAGATCTGGATTAAGGTTCCAGGCCAGCCTGGGAGTGCAAGAGACCCCATGTCCAAAATAACCAAAGCAAAATGGACTAGAGGTGTAGCTCAAGCAGTAGAGTACCTGCCTTATAAACACGAAGCTGAGTTCAAACCCCAATCCCACCAAAAAAACCCCCCAAAAAACCCAAAATCCCTTATTTTACCTCTTTGAAATAATCAGTCACAACAGAGCTATGTGACTACCAAATATCCTAGTAACATACTCAAATCAACTAGCAGTAAATAGGCACAAAATATTTCTAGCTATCTGGCAGTGAGGTGCTACTGTAGCAAATTCCAAAAGACGTGGCACTGGAATTGAGCAGCAGTAGAAGCTGGAAGAATTTTGAGGAGCACAGCAGAAAGGGCCTAAATTACCTTAGAAATACATGAGAATTATGGAAGTTAATGGTAGGGCAGAATAGAAAGTAGTAAGGAATTTAGTAGAGATACCTAAATCACCATAAAGAATATTTAAATAGCTATGAACAGTTAGTAGAAATGATATTAAAGGTGTTGCTATTGAGGACTCAGAAGACAATGAAGAATACATTATAGAAAACTGCAGAATTGTTACCATATAGTTGCAAAAAAGCTTAGTTGAATTGTGTAGCTATGTGCAAAGCAGAAATTGTCAATGATAAGAGATTTCTAAGGAAACAGTGAAGGTATGACTTGCTTTCTTCTTGCTGATTGTAGAATAATGTGAAAAGATTGTAGTACAAAGCAACCAGGACTTCAGGAATTTGTCTACCCAAATGACGATAAACACTAAAGAGGTACCCTGTCAGGAAAGCTTGCTCTATGGAAAGAGACAAGGGTGTGACTTATACCCTTTTGCTACTGTTTCAAGAAAATCAAAAGGTATTCCGTCACAGAAAAGACTCTGAAGAGATTAAGGAAGGACATGACAAAGATTTCAGGAAATCTCTTAAAACAAAGACAAATGGGATTATCTAGGAAAGCTGTTTGGAAGAGCCTGACAGGGAGGCTAACCCCCATGACATAAAGATCCATAAATTCTTTTTGTCTTTGGACATAGGGTCCTGCTATATATATAACCCATGCTGGCCTTGAACTGGTAATCTTCCTTCCTCAGACTCCTGAGTGCCACGATTATTTTAGTGCTCCACCATGCCCTGCTCCCATAAATTTCTTGACATTATACTAGCAGAAATTCTGCCATTTTAAATGGAAAAGGTATGGAGTATGACATGAAAAAAGGAAGAAACAAGTTGATAACAGCTACTCAGCTGCAAATATGCACTAGTTTTGGTGATATGAAGACCGAGATGGAATCATAATCCCAGAGGACTGAACTGTGAGATAGATTCATACTGGGCTTTGAAACCTAATGAAATGGCCTGGTTGGATTTGCACATTGCTTGGCATGAGTGGCTCTGTTTTTTATTCTATTTCCTGCTTCTTAAACAGGAATGTCCTGATACTACATTATTTCTAGATTCTCAGGAATCATACCTAGATTCTCTCATATGTAATTTAGATGATTTAAATTAGATTTGGGTGCTGGTGAAATTCAGGTAACATTTTAGACTTTGAGTTGATGTTGCAATACGTTGAGACTTTTGAGCACCTTTGGACAAGGAACATTAATTTGGGATGAATATGAAATTTTTTGAGACAGAGGTGGACTATGGTAGACATGCATATCTCCTTCACTCCCCAAAATGTTCACCTCCTAATCCTCAAACCACATGAATATGTAACTGTAAGTAGTAAAAGCAACTTTGAAGATGTGATTAAGATTACTATGCATTTTAAGATGAGGAGATAATCCTATTAATATTAGATTGGCAGGCCCAATCTAATTACATACGTCCTTAAATGTTATGATGGAAGTGTCAGAAATGCAATATGCTGGTTTTTAAGATGGAAGAAGGGCTTCATAAACCAAGGAATGCAGGTAGTCTCTGGAAGCTGGAACGGCAAGGAAATGATTATCCCATAGAGCCCCTTCCTACAAGGGATGCAGTCCCACCTATGCCTTGATTTTAGCACAGTGAAATGCTAACTTATAAGGTAGTATTACAAATTTTTAACCTATAAATTTGTGACATAATAAATCTGTGTTATTTCAAGCAACAAATTTTGTAATTTCTTATGGCAGCAATAAAAAAATTAATCAGAAGTAGTGACAAAAGATGAAGTGGTGTCTAGGAAAAAGAAAAGATTTTCTATCATTCCTAACCTCATTCAAGAAATACTTGGCCTCAGTAGAAATACAAACATTAATGCTAATAATTATTTAGATTCATTCTATCTGAACTTACATTCCTGTGTTTGTACAGTAGTTTTGCACTGGAGCAGACTATATTCTGCGCTATGCACTTAGAACAGTGCTTGGTATGAAGAGTAGAACAGTGTTATATGCATAAGGAATAAAATGAATACTAGAAAATTCTGTTAAGTGAGTGAGTGTGATCAAGACAGACTCTTGAGGGAACTGTGATTATGTGATTTTAAATGTTGCTTGTCATATTTTCACAAGAACTGCTGACCTATGTCTTCTGATTTTAGTTTATGATAGTTAAATACTATCATAAAATACAAGGCCAAAGTATATTTTGTGATACTAGTAACAGCTCTATCAGTAAGTAAAAAGGATGTGTAAAATCTTAATAGGAGAGATAATTATTGTTTGGTCAAACAATTTTAAAATACAGTACAGAGGCTTTGCAATATATATTACAGAAAAATTTTCATCTTATTTGATCAAAAGGATTCTTAATGGCTGTTGGTCATTTCTGCAATAAGAAACGTTAGTGCAAATTTTACCAAGTGCATTTATCAAACAGGTGTTTTGTTCATTTTGTCTGCAAATGGATATTGTTATATTAACACTGAGCATGTAACAAGTTGTTTGACCTAAGTATTTAAAAGTTATCAACATAAACCAGCCCTGAAACTAAAATCAAACACATTTATCTCAACATCTATCCTAGTCCAAATTTATCCATATTAAGGACGGAAGATAGAATAACAACAAAACCAAAATTTATCTGAAGTAATAATAGAAGCAATTTGGTTGTTTTTATGCAGAAAGTATTTTTCTTATTAATATGGCACACTATTCTTACATGCTACTGCATGGATAGAAGCAATCTTATTTTAGTTGTTGGAGAATCACAGTGTTAAGAATATCTGCTTCTTGTAGTGTCAGGCTTTCATCTGTTAGCTCTTTATTTGGAAATGAAGTCACAAGAATAAAGTCAAGAGCTGCAAATTCAGGACGGGACTGTACAATAAATTCTCGAACATCCAGGATCCTGAAGAATGAAAAGATAAAAATAATTTGTTATAGAATAGATGTATTTCCATGCAAGCTTTTGAAGAGCATAAAAAAATTACATGATTCCAACTCTTATTTAAAGGTGTTATTTCTTTAATTTGTATTAACTTCAACTGGAGAATTTATCTTAAGTATAAAGATTAACTTTGGAGTGTGATTTCTGTTGTAAAATAGAAACAATTTTCAAGTGAGTTATGTACAAAGTCTTAACAATATCATTATATAATACTTTTTTCAGACTCCAGGTCACTTGGATTTGTATATGGAGAGGTGAATCTGAAACTATGAAAAGTGGAAGTCATTAAGAGGCAGGAGATCATGAGTTGACAGCCAGCCTGGGCTATAAAGCTACATAGGAAGACCCTGACCCACACACACCAAAAAAGGAATAATTAAAAAAAAAAAACTGTTCTAAAATATATGTAACAATTAAGATAATAAATGTATCTGTTTGGGTCTTGCTTTAATGAAAAGCATTTCCTGTGCATAACAAACATTAGTGTACAGAGGAATATTAAAGGGATATTTAAAACACTTTATATGAAGTATAACACTTGACAACAACGTAATTCAACTTTATTTACACTATATGTTTATATCATGAGGAATGTTCTATACAGAAAGTTTTCCAATGCTAACCGGAATTATCACAAAAAAACTTTTTTGTTATTTCTTGAGATAGGGTCATACTATGTAGCCCAGGGCCTTGAACACCTAATCTTCCTGCCTCAGCCTCCCAGTGTTGGGATCAGATGGCATGCAGCACCATGTTCAGTGTAGAATTATTATTACATTTTTTAAATGAGTAAAGTCCAAATAAGATTTGCTGTATTAAATTAAATCAGATTCCACTTCATATGGTTTTAGTAACAATGCAAAACTACAGTTCTTAATTTATTTTTGAGTGGTCTGAATGTGCATTAATATTTAGATGATTAACAAGGACTGTTTATCATCTATTTAATTTATTACACATGACTATTAACCTTTCTCCTATCCAAAACTCATGTGAAAAGTAAATCAAAGGAATTTCATATTATACATTCATCAAGTTGTAGTTTGCCTATGTTAAGTAACAATCTGTGACAGCAACTGGACACTTTACTACTAAAGAAGCTTACCTGTGTGTATTGTTGAATCTTTGTATCAAACGGCTCCCATCTGCTAACCTGATTTGAATCTTTGTAGTCGGCACTGAATCATCAATAAAAACAACTGCATTTAGTATTGACTTATCTTCTTCTTCTGGGGAGGACGGTGTGCTAACAATTTCAGGGGTGAGGCTAAAAAAAAGAATAATTTAAGAATTAGTTGTACACATTTGAGCATGTTAAGACACGATGTGCTGTGTTGAAGACATTAAGACTTAGGTCTACAGCTGACTCAAGTGATTCCTTGCATGGTTTCTGGACAAACAAGAGCAGAGCTTCATTTGAGTCTCTTCTACTTCTTCCAGTCTCCTGCGTTATATCAAAATAAGCATAGATAGACTTGACTTCAAATCAAACTTAAATAAACTAATCTCTTTGAATCCTTGTTCTATCATATATAAAATCAGAGCGTAAACTATCATACAAGTGTAAGTTCTTACTATAGTGCCTCGAGCATTATGTTTCATAAAGTGCCATCTACTTTTACACATATTATCAGCACCAAACAATTAAACTTGGTTAATATTATTTACAAACATTTAAGTAGTTACTGTTTTGCAATAAAGAAGTAACTCCAAAGTATTAGCCACAAATGAAATTTTATTCATGATGAATTTATAATCAAGCATATCAGACAGAACATCTTACCATTTGACCTTGATTACTAGTGACCCTATTGATTTCTTAGTACCTACTAATGCTAGCAAGATGATCAATAATTTTAAGCTAAAAGTTAATTTCAAAAGCACAGTGTTCTTTCGGTTAAGATTAAAACAAATTCAGTGAAATTTTTCAGATGTTAAAATCTAATCTCTTAGTCATCTTAACAACTTTCATGTGCACTTTCAAATACTATAATTTAGATGCCTTCCTATAAATTATTTTAGGAGTATAAAAGTATAAAAAGTATAAAAAGCATTTGAGCTTTAATGCAAGGTAAACTGAACCCATCACAACTCTTACTCCTATCCAAAATGTTGCTCTCAAAATAATGAATAATTATTTATTGCCAACACTTCCCTTTTGCTAATTCCTGACACAGATTTAGAATCAATTTGATAATATATAAGGCCAATATAGTAAAAAGGAGAAAAAGACAACTTACAATAAATTACTACTAAAAATTTTTTTTTGTCTCAAGATCGGAATTGAGGGTTTACATAGTTGTACTGTGAAGCTGGTTTACTATCTCAACAGTGTGGGGCCTCTTACACAGGGCAAAGGAAGAAAATCAGACAAAGAACATAAGCATGCAGAGGATTTTCTTTACAACACTAATGACCAGATACACACATTGGTATTATCATTATCACTCCCACCATCACTGTATTCACTTTCATTTAAATCACCCTGTGAGACAGTGTTGTATAATGGTTAACAGCATGGATCCTGGAGCCAGATTGCCCTTGACTGGTTATAATCCTGACTGCTGCTTACTGGATATGTGACTTTGGGCAAATCGCTTATCCTCTCTGTGCCTGAGTTTCCTTGTTGGTTGAAGAGACAACAGCAGTACTATTGTAAAGATCTTATTCGTTATACACAAAGTAAATTTCAACAAAGTCTTTATGTAGTTGGTAATATTTAAAGGTGGACTATTAGCATTGCAATTATTATCTTTATAATAACTCTGGAAGGAAAAGTTATCCCCATAACCCCCACTGCCCAAATGAGAAGGCAGTTTATTCTGGGCTCCTCTCCATGACACAAAGCTACCTCATATTGCTGTTTCCATAATCTAATGCTGCCTGTTTTAAGATAGATTCTGACCAGGCAAACTTCTTCACAAACATAAAAGTAAAGTATAAGGTGAAGAATCTAGATGAGGAACACTTCATATTTTTTTTGTAAAAAAAAATGAAATATGAAATAGCAACACTTGAGAACTGGAACAGATGGACTGCAAGACAACATAGGCCAGCCATATCACTGCACTAGAAAAGAACTGACTCACAGATTAAAATGCATACTCAGAGCCAGAGAGATACAGTAGTTAAGCTGGCAGTATGGTAATAAAAAAACCATTTAAAAAACTTACATTAATATTTAATTTTCAATGTCATACTTCTTTGCTGCTTAAAACCTTCCCCTTATTCAATTCATCCAAGCTCACATTAAAAAGAAAAATTTACTATCGTATTATTGTTGTACTGGGGGTACAATGTGACATTTACAAAAGTACTTACAATAAATACATCTTAGTTAAACTCACCTCCTCCATTCTTTTTTTTTTTTATTATTCATATGTGCATACAAGGCTTGGGTCATTTCTCCCCCCTGCCCCCACCCCCTCCCTTACCACCCACTCCACCCCCTCCCTCTCCCCCCCCAATACCCAGCAGAAACTATTTTGCCCTTATTTCTAATTTTGTTGTAGAGAGAGTATAAGCAGTAATACGAAGGAACAAGGGTTTTTGCTGGTTGAGATAAGGATAGCTATACAGGGCGTTGACTCACATTGATTTCCTGTGCGTGTGTGTTACTCCCTCCTCCATTCTTAGAAGAGTTTCAGCAGGTCTCATTTTTCATTTTCATACATGAGTACATAATATTTCCACCATATCCTTCCCCCTCCCACTGGTATCAATGCCTAGACAGGATCTTTACCTTCCGTCCTCCATTTTTGTTCATTTAAGATATCTATAAGGGAGTTCCATCACGACATCTCCATGTACATGTTTTGTATCTCAAATTGGTTCATCCCCTCCATTTTTCTCCTTTCTACCTTACTCCCCTTATGGTGATTTCAGCAGGTTTAAAAATTCTATATTCAATCTTGTATAGAAAGTATATTAACCATATTCACTTTCTTCTCCCATTAGTGCCCTCCCCTTAGCGTGACCTGTTTTTCATTCTTGTCTGTCATTGTTTAGGTATCTCTTCCTTGTTCAGTGAGATTTTTACCTTGGTATTATACCTGTACATGTGTTGTACTTAAGTCAATGTAACCCCCTTCCACTGAACTTCCTCACCTTTTTCCCCAAATTCTGTGTTGTTTAACAGTTTTCAGCATGTTTCCTTGTGTTTTGTTCCTACGCAGATATGATGTACTTCATAATTATTCGCTCTTTCTTTTCCTCCTCCTTGGTCTCCTTTACCAGTCCCACTTTTGTATACATGTTCTCTCTATATATTTGTATGTAGTTGTATTTGGCCTAAATTCCAGATTTGAGAGGACACATGAGACCTTTGGCTTTCTGAACCTGGCTAACCTTACCTAAGATGATTTCTCCAGTTCCACCATTTACCTGCAAACAACAAAATTTCACTCAGGAAGAAAAAAATTTTAACCAGAGTGAGAAGTTAATTAATAAAACAAGGTTTCTAGGCAAACCAGAGGAAAGAATGTGGGCTGTAATTCCTGCAGATAGAAGACAAACACCTTTTTCTTCAAACTTAAGGGGGGGTGGACACAGACATTAATGAACTTGGAGACTGAAGATAACACATTAAAAGTTCCTGTCATACTATACTTACTCAGTTAAACTGAAGCAAAGCAATCTGCTAAAGGTGAGGGGTATGGGCAGAATGAGAGCTTAGGGAAGCAGGGAGTCTCTGGGGTCAGCCCGGTGTGAATGGAGGAGGAGCAGCACTACTGCCTGGCCAGCATGGCTGACTGTTCCCAGCAATGCATGGACACACAGTGACAGATGATTCAATAGCGAAGGCCAGGTGAGGGGTTGCCCAAGAACTGAGATAAGCAGAAAAGGAAAGGCAGAAAGGAAGGGACAAGGGTCCAGGGACAAAGATGAAGTGGTTGGATGAGTCAGAGTAACAAAGAGAATCTTCTGAATGAATGGTATGAAAACAGGCAGGGACTGTGATTAAGCACATAGAGAGGTCTGCTTCAAATCATGTCTTTTATCATTATACACACCAGTTCAAAATCCTACAGTGACTACTCACTACTCTTTCTGTCAAAACTTAAGTCTGTGATTTTCTAGGTCTTTTACTTGTTGGGCTCAACTCTACTTCACACCAAGCTAAATTTTATTTAATATGTTTTTTTCTATCATTATAAATTTGCAGTTTTGCATCTGTGATTTGCTGCTTCTATTATAGAAGATTGGCTAATATTTCTATTGTATTTAGGGTCACTCTATAATTACTGGTGTATCACAACAAACCATTATTAGTTTCTATCTCTACAGCGTGCTGTAATTTGCTGCCTTCTATAAATTATTCCCCTCTTTTTATTTCTCTGACCATAAACAGTCATCTGCAACCCTTGAGGAAAGAGCCATTTTAGAAAGTTACTTCTAAACAGATGAAAGTTAGCTGTTAAACTTTTATCTTACTATCTTTTGTTTTTTTGTTGGGGGGAGAAGTGGCGGCTGGGAAATTGAACCCAGGGCCTTATGTACTCCACAACTGAGCTATATTCCCAGGCTCTTAATATATTTCATGTAAATCTTAATGCAAAATGTTCTATGCAATTCTTTACTTTATAAAGAATACATAATACTTGCTTATTAAATATTTTAATTCATGAGCATACAGGCTCACACCATTACATTAATCTCCTATTTTTTCCTGTGTATTAGAAGCTGATAAATTAAAACACTGTATTTCTCAGACTCCCTACAGCTTTGATTTTATATGATTCTGCCCTTCCACCTAGTTAACAAACATATACAATTTGCCTCCATATCCAAGGATTCCACATCTATGGACTCAACCAACTGTGGTTAGAAAATTCTTGGGAAAACAAATTGCAAGCTAGGCTTGGTGGTGCACGCCTGTAATCCAGTACTTGGAGGTTGAGGCAAGAGGATGAAGAGTTTGAGGCTAACCTGAGCTATATAGTCAGACCCTCTCTCAAAAAGAAAAAAAAAAGGGGCCTGTACTGAACATATGCAGATATTTCTCTTGTCATTATCCCCTAACCAATACAGTATAATGAAAATTCACATAATGTACATTGCATAAGGTATTATAGCTAATACAGGGATGAAAGTATATGAGAAAATGTGCATAATGAGAAAATATAGTCATTCCTCACTTAACATGCGTGCTTAAAACTATGATTTAAGGTGTCCACTCTTTTACTTATTTAACAACCCTTTACAATTTACCATATGGCATGGTGGTGAAAAGCCACCAGAGTGCCTGGGTTTGAACCCCCACACACAATGCTAGCCATCTCCTAGCTCAATCATCTTGGGCAAATTATTGCAACTATGAAATGGAGTAATAACAATTTCTACAAATGACACAGTTGCTGTACTAGTATCAACTCAAAATGGATCAAGGACCTAAATATCAGACCTGAAACTCTGAAGTTACTACAGGAAGGAACAGGAAACACTCTGGAACTAATTGGTATAGGCAAGGACTTCCTCAATAGAACCCCAGCAGCCCAGCAACTAAGAGAAAGATGGAAAAATGGGACTTCATAAAATTAAAAAGCTTCTGCACAACAAAAGAAATGGTCTCTAAACTGAAGAGACCACCCACAGAGTGGGAGAAAATAGTCACCAGCTATACATCAGACAAGGGACTGATAACAGAATATACAGGGAACTTAAGAAACTAAATTCTCCTAAAATCAATGAACCAATTAAAAAATGGGCAACTGAACTTAACAGAACTTTCTCAAAAGAAGAAATTCAAATGGCAAAAAAGCACATGAAAAAATGCTCACCATCTCTGGCCATAAAGGAAATGCAAATCAAAACAACACTAAGATTCCACTTCACCCCTGTTAGAATAGCTATCATCAAAAACACCACCAACAACATGTGTTGGTGAGGATGTGGGGAAAAAGGAACCCTGGTACACTGCTGGTGAGAATGCAAGCTGGTACAACCACTGTGGAAAAAAAATTTGGACACTTCTTAAAAATCTAAACATAGACCTGCCATATGATCCAGCAATTCCACTCCTGGGGATATACCCAAAGGAATGCAACACAGGTTACTCCAGAGGCACCTGCACAGCCATATTTACTGCAGCACTATTCGCAATAGCCAAGTTATGGAAACAACCAAGATGCCCCACTATTGATGAATGGATCAAGAAAATGTGGTACTTGTGCACAATGGAATTTTACTTAGCCATGAAGAAGAATGAAATCTTATCATTCTCAAGTAAATAGATGGAACTAGAGAACATCATTCTGATTGAGGTCAGCCAAGCTCAGAAGACCAAAAATCGTATGTTCTCCCTCATATGTGGACTTTAGATCTAGGGCAAATGCAGCAATGTGGTTGGACTGAGATCACATGACAAGGTCAGAGCACATATGGAGATATAGTAATAGGTAGAAAACCCAAAACATGAAAGCGCTGGATGTCCCCACTCCAGAGGAACTAATACAGAAACCTTAAAGTGACAGAAGTTATCATGAGGAGATCAGTAACCAGTGTAAAGATCAGTTAGAGATGACATCAACATGGGTCATAACACATGTACATAAAAGCAATGCTAGGAATATTTCTGGTATAGCTATCCTTAACTAGCAAAAACATTTTGTCTTCCTTATTATGGCTGTCTCTTTTCTTCAACAAAATTAGTGATAAAGGCAGAACAGAACCTGTCTGGAACAAAGGGGGAAAGGGAAGAGATAGTGAGGACGGGGGCAGCGGGGAGAAATGACCCAAACATTGTATGTACCTGTGAATAAATGAATAATAATAAAAAAAAAATAAAAAAATAATAAAGTGGTACCTATGTACACAAGATATATTATTTTTTAAATTTATTTGAAAAAAAGCATTAAAAAATCTATTTTGTGTACATTTGCTCACTAGAATGAACTCAATAAACTGATAAATTATATCCTTAAAAAAACAATGACAGGGTTGCTATTAAATAAGCTAATGCATGTAAAGTGGTTAGAGAACCAGAAAAACAGTAATTGCTGTTTAAATACTAACTAATGTTAAACCAGATTTGCACATTTAATTCCGCAAGGAAAAACTTTATAGTGCACATTTATTTTTTCTTTTCTTTTTTTTTTTTTTCCCCTGAAGTACTGAGGTTTGAACTCAGGGTCTCATGCTTGCTAGGAAGGTGGCCTACTATTTGAGCCATACCCCAGCATCCATATTAAAGTTTTTACTTCACAGATCATTTTACTTTTTTCATTTTCAAAGAAAATTCACGTAGCATGAAGAAGTATCTTTCTTGTTGCAGAATTTTTACCTTCCAAGTTTTTGCCCTTCTCCACTAAAAGCCTTGAACCTCAATCTAGGTTTTATGTATTCTTGATCCTGATGATCCTCCATATCCAAATTCACTTGGCCACCATGAACCAGTCGTTGAAGTTCCAGGGGAATCTCTCTTAAAAAGAGGGGGAAAAGGTTTTAGTTAAGATTTTCAAAAGTTATACTGCTGAGATTGCGGTAATCAAAACATGAGCTATTCTGGAAAACAGCAATTTTTGTTTAAGAAATAAAAATGACTTGATTAGTCCTTGCAGATCTTTCTGCTCTTTCTTTCTGCAAGTTCCCTCACACCATTTCTTAGTGCTACTCTGCATGCAAATGTTCTGGTTCTCTCAATGATCCTGGAGCATATTTAGAAAGTTAAACTGCAAGACCATAATCGATATTTATATTAACACAAGAAAATTCCTATGAGGATTAATAGGTGATGCGAATACTTATTTCTAAACTCCCTCAAGGAAGTTCTGTGAACAGAGGTGCTTCTGCTTGTAGGATGACTGGTGAGCACTGCTATCTTTCAGCAGCAGGGGCTGTGTGATGCTTGGTGATGGGGCACTTAGCTTACATAATGAAGACTTGTCCTGGGTGACAGAGAATCAGAGTACCTTGCCAGAGACAAGTTAGATGACAACTCTTGAACATCACTTATATTTGGTGACATGCTGTGCCTAAATTTAAAAATCCATTTAATATTGTCTGAACATTAACTTACAAAGTTTATGGGTAAATCATCAGTTTTCTTCTAGCATCTTTTTCAACAGCAATGTTGGTTTTCACTTAGCCATTTAACACTTCCTCCTACAATTGCTCCCAGCTCTTTATAGTGACTCTGCAAGTTTTCAACTCTGTAACTTTGATTTTAACTATTCTAAACAAGTATGAGCTACCACCATGTACTGCCTCCTAGGACAGCTTCCTACTGTTCTCAGTAACTTTGGCATATTGTTTATAGTATTCCTTGCCTTTATTTGGTATTCTGACAATATCTATGCAGAATTTAAATTCAAAATTCATGCTACTTCATCTTAAAAAGCATCTTTCCTTCAAAGCTTCTTGGCTATTTCAACTCCAAAGAATTTCATTCCCATTCCACTTCAGCCACTCTCCCTGGACATGTTTCATCACTCAGAAAAAGTTTTATCTTTAATTCCTCCAACGAATATAACATATTCAGGCCCCTTCCTGCTACTTAATCTGCCAGTTTTATCATCAACCTTATACCTTTAGCTGTATTTCTACTTAGGAATGATACCACTGTCAGCTAGTGAAGTCATAATACAGAATAGCTTTTATTATCTGAGCAAAATCACTTGGTGAAAAGGGCTAGTGAGTTACAATGCTCTTCAGATGGGTCAGGAGCACTGTGTATCTGGTTTATTATCACAAATTATAACTTTAAGCTAACCTCTTGAAATATTTGGCCAGTGGTATGCCACTTTAAAAGATTTCTAATGTAAGTTGCTAAAATTCAAGCATTCATGTAGTGAAAGTTGCCTTGTCAACAGTAAGCAGAATAGTGCCTTAGTGGATAGAAAGAACACGCTAAATCAATTCACTGACTTTTTAAACTGAGATGTTTCTTCTTGGAGTTGAGCCCATAGTTTCATCAGACTTAAAAGGGGGCCAACGTCCATTGTCCCTTCCTCACAAAGAACCAGGATACCTACCTCCCCAGCAATCATGTAAATAATATATCCTAGTAACCAACTATTGAATACTAGTAATAATTTAAAAAAAAAAAGAAACAAAAAACCAGTCTCACTCTAATTAGCAAATAGAATACAAATAATACATCTTACCCTCTCTTAACAGACTCCAAAAACTGAGCATTTGTTGGGTCATTATAAGGTCTCAATTCTCCATCATCTAAACTAAAACCGTTGCTCCACAGTTTAAGCAAAATCTGAACCTTTTGGTCATAGAAATAAAAAGTATGAGAATCCATCTCTAAGCAATTTTAAGTTTCAAATGTGATATCTTACAATATATTATACTATCAACTTGATTTAAAATAGAGGGGTATTTATACTTAAAAGGCATGAAACCATGTGTTTGCTTAGCAGATTTATTTTTAGCTTAACAAATTGACAATGGTTACAAATACCAAAGGTCCTGCAGATGAACCCTGGCCTTGGTGTACAATTACTTATGGTTCACTGAAAAAAATAAAGCAATCAGAAGACAACACCTAGCTGCCACCCTTCTACTCCCACACTTAATCTTCGCCTGTAGTCATACTCTTTTTTGCCCCACAGCATAAATATTCATGCCAAGGAACAAGACTGACCTTCTAGTCACCTTCCAAAAACCTATTAATGTTTAAAATTAATTATAACTAAGAAATAATTCTAAAATTAAGGCAACAGAAACATAGGCTTTAGATATTCTACATTTACAACACAAGTATTTTATGACAGTATACCATAAATAATTATATACGTAAATTAATTTTGATGGTGAATTATATATTCTTTTCCCAAATAGTTATAAATCTCTAAGTACAAGACAGTATTGAGAAATATTGAAATTAAGACTGAAAATTCACATATTGATCCTTCAACCATGCTTCAAAAACTAACTACAAAAAAGAATCATCAATTTTTAAATTTATAAAAAACAGGCAAAAACCTATACATTTTTTTCTTCTTCCTCTTCTTTTTTTTTTTGGTTGTATTAGTGCTTGAACTTAGGGCCCTGCACTTGCTTGGCCCTCTATCTCATGAGCCATGCCCCCAAGCCCTACATTTTCACTTTGATTACTGTACATACATCTTGCAGCTGATTTTCTCCAAAGATATATTCAGATCGCTTACAAAAGGAATTGCCCAGTCTGTATCCTCCACCTGTAAATGACTAAAATGCACAGCAAATGAGTTAAAAATTGACTAAGACTTATTAATCTAAATATTGTTATGCTTAATATATTGCAAAACTAGATAAACTGGAATTGGCTAAACGTGTTCATAGGAAATTTTATATTAGAATAAAGATCTTATGTTATATAGAAGTATATTCAGGTAAAAAACTAAGTTTCTTTTCATAAAAACATTAGTAACTCAAAAGTTGAACTAATTTAGGCCAATTTTAAGCTAAGATATACATTTATATACTGAAATTATATGTACAAAACATTCAGGTTCAAAAAAGTCACCATTAATATCTGTTAGCCAGTTTTTTAATAAAAATTAAAATGACTAAATCATATTTCATAGAAAAAATAAAGTGTTTCAGAGTAAAGGAATAATTTTATAAATGGTTATAAATTACCTTGAAGAAAGTTCTATATTTTATTCAACAGTAATAACTGAGCTATGATTGCTTTTTATATAGATTTAGAGAACTTGCAAGAATTAAAATTACCTAAAGGCTTGACTGAAAGAATTTAAAACTGCTGACAGATAATGAAGACTAAAATGTAAATTTTACCTAGAACAGTGATTTTTAACAGTGGATGACAAAATTATCAGAAATGCTTTTTCAAAAGCTACCTATCTAGGGACACCTCAAATGTACTGAGCCATAATACCTGATGCCATGCAGTAGTTTGGAAAATCTTCTCAAATGATTTTGATAGGGAAACTACAAATTAAGAAATGCTGACTATAAGACTATGTGCACAAAAAGATACTTGGTACCTCCTTCAATATACAATACTACGATTAGGTTGGTTATTACCTATACCTACATGTGATAAAATGACACAGAACTCCACATACGCAATGTACCAATATCAAATTTCTGGCTGTGATCTTGTAATAAAATCATGTAAAAAGGAAGTAATGGGACAAATTTGGGTGAAAGTTACATGGTACTACTCTGTATTCCTGTTGCAAATTCCTATGTATTTATCATTATCTCAAAAGCAAATAAAAAGTTACTGTCTCAACTCTCAATCATTAGTAGAAAGATTATAATCTCATAAAATGAAACAATATAGTTAGAAAAACAATGTTTGTAAATAACATACACAAACAACAGAGATCAAATATAGAACCAGTGTAGTTGTACAACAGCACTAACCTTACATTTGTCATCACTTGAAGATCTTGTGGCTTCATTCAGTGGGACGGCCCCATGTTCCCTTGCCTCTTTGAAAAGTTCATTAACAATTTTACCAGTTGAAGGTTGAACTATATGTAATCCACTGTATTCATGTTCACCTGAATAAAACCTTTAAACATTATAGTTCATGACTAAAAACACAGAATATTAGGACAACTTGCTTTATAACAAAATGGTACATAGACTTGAAATAAATTTTATTTTAAAAGCATGCATTCCTGACTTCTGTGGAAATATTTAATTTTTAAAATGGAACTAAAGAAAAGATCGAATTAGAGATAGTTCATATACTTTCTCATGAATTTTCAGAGATTCTGACAGCAAGTCTGGTGGTGTGCTTGCTTCCCCTTAAGTCCTCTGGCTGTTTTTAAAATGCAGCTCTTTCACAAATAAGGGTCTTTTTTATGCAACAAGGAAAGCAGTATGGATAATGGAAAGCTAGTCTCTCCCCTCAAGAAATCCACACTCAGAAGAAAGCTAGCCAGTGAAAAGATCTCTAGATTTAGTCACCATAAATATCAAATTCTGTACTATAAGGCTACACAAAGAGTGTATATTTCACAGAGAAATTTTGATTGAGAAAGTGATTTACTCCATTATAATCCTCCATACTAAAATTAAGTAAACTGGACCATGTTGTCTTTTCAGTGTCTTGCATATGTAGTGACTCTAACGTCACAATGTTCCTATGGAACACACAAATTTCCTTCCTCTAAGATTAATACTCACTTTTACCTTTCAAGATTTTTTTCAATCAAGGATATTAGAAAAATATAACCATATAAAGTATCACCATGGAGACTTCTAGTACAAGAGGACTAAGAACACATCTTTCACTTCCCCTATTTGCCATTCTAGTTACAAATTCACACTAAACTAACTCACGAAACAACTGTGGATCAAATAGCTCCTTCCATCTTTGTCGTAGGTCTCTAAACTGGCTAAGTAAATGGTTTGTTCCTCTTTTATCTGGGTCTTGGTAAGAAAGACCTTTCTGGAAAAATCAGCCATCGGGAAAGATTTACCAGCTCTTTCATGGCTAATAGTTTTTATTATAAATTTAAGAAATTCTTGCCTCCTGTAACATCATGCAGATAACTATTTTCTTCTAGAAGTTTCACTGTTCTCCAAAATCCGTTTGGAAATGACATTTGCATGCTGTGTAAAGGAGAGACCAAGAATAATTTTTCTCCCATAAATGTCCCCATGTTCTAGTAACATGTAATTAAGTTCTCTTCCCTGGTTGTTCTGTTGTGTCATCTTTATCATAAATCAAGTGGCCAACTATGAATGCCTGTGATTCTGAATTCACTACCTAGGCTCATTGGTGTATTGTTAGTCTTTCTGCTTTTAACTACTGCGGCTTTAGCATAAGTCTTTACATACAGTACATAAGTTCTCAACTTTGCTTTAATTCTTCATGAATGTTTTTGCTATTCCTTTTTTGGATAAGGAGGAAGACACTACCAATAATTACTAATAAAGTATACTCTATGTTCAAACTAACTCACTAAATATAAGCAGAGGGATCAAGAACAGTAAAACAATTTTTGATTCCTAAAACACTTGGGAATGCTTTCATCAACTACAAGTATCTAAAATTCAGGAACTTCTTCAGAGCAATGTTGGACACCATGTTTTCATTTAACACTTGCACAGTGCTTGCTATATGCAAAATACTGTTCTATGAACCAAGAGTCCAGCACTAAATTAAAGTCTTTGTTTTTAATGGAACTTACATTCAAGCAGGTTGAACCAGATAAAAAACAAATACATTATATCTATACTTTATTGTTTATTTTTGGCAGTACTTAGGCTTGAACTTAGGGCCTCACACTGACTAGGCAGATGGTATACCATTTGACCCATGTCTCCACACCTGATGGCTATTCCAATTCTGTATGTCACTACCAAAAATGTATCACAGGTTTTCTGTACCTGGTCTACAGTTATTATATGTATATGTATACATATGTATACATATATGTATATTATATGTAGTTATATGTATATATGTATGTTATATGTATTCTTATGCATCTGATATTTTTTAAAATAAATGCTATCTTTTTAAAATATAATTTTCTAATTATGTCCTACTTGTACATAGAAAACTGATTGTTTTAATATTGGTCTTATTATCAGGACCAGAGATCTTGCTAAACACAATTTCAAACCAAATAATTTGACTACAAACTTTTTTTATTTTCTTTGTATGGCATCATGTCATTGCAAATAATCAATTTTATTTTTCTTTCCAATTTGTATATTTACAATCTAATTATCTTTAAATGCAATCCTTATTCTCTTCTTTTTTGCCTTCTGTTGAAATGGTCAAATAACTAGTGTTACTTTCCTCATTATCTACTTATGTAGCATCTTATTTTTCTGTTAGAGACTGCCCCAGAGATTACACCATAAAATTCTTAGTTATTAGTCTAATATAGATTATACCATTACTATTCCAGATTATGAAAAAGAACTCAAAACGCTTAACTAAAATGTAAGTAGTGGTAATATTAATCACAAAGTAAAAGGCAAAGGTACAAACAGGGTAATTTTATATCTATTACTTACTTCTTTTATCTAGCTTCCTTACTAGGTTTTAAACTCTATAAAGTCAAAGACCATATTTTATGTCCCCAGCAATAATCAGAACTGACATAGCGCTAAAAGTGTTGAATGAGTAAATTGATCCCTAATAGAGATAAAATAGGGATTTTTTTTAGATTTCTTTTTTCTTATACAAATACAATTTTTCAAAACAGATTTTACTTTAATTCAGTAATCATGTGATTACTGTATTGCTCCACTAGATAAAAAGAATTTCTACCGCATATCAAGTCATACAGAACTATTCATAGTAATTCCAAGAATAAAAAAATCATTTCATGAACCTGGCATGTAACAATTAAAAATAAATATAAATTGCTGATGACTACATTCTCTTTTGCTAGTATCTGTAACTTCTCACCTTAGATCTATTATACATTTGAGACCCAAACTTTTCACACACACTCTGCAGTATGATTTTTGCCCCGATTTTGTTGCTTGATCCATTTTGTTTAAAAATACTGAATCCTCCCATTAACAATCACTCTTTTTTTTTTCCCTCATGATCCTCATATAATCCCAGAACCTGGGGGTGGAGGCAGGAGGATCATGAGTTTGAGGCTAGCCTAGGCTACATAGGGAGATCCTGTCTCAAACAAACAAGCAAACAAATAAACAAAAATGGCACATACAATTGTGTTATTTTCTAAAACTGCCTAAGGAGGTGGACGCAAAAGTAAGCACTGTTTTCTGTACTAAGCAAATCAATAGAGACAGAATGAAAACTGGGCAAAATGTTAAATGTTAGAAAAAAAATCATACTTTGTAAAAAAAAGATTGCCAATAATTTGCTCTGCATTGTATCTTGAGTGATTAAACACAATTTAAGTCCCAATCAATATCTCTCAAAATTCATTCTATTGGATATATAAATAATTCTAGAGATAAAGCTGAGGCACACAGTCCTTAAAAACTGCATTCTTGGCTGGGGTATAGCTCCGTGATAGAATGTGTGCTTAGCATGTGTGAGGCCCTGGGTTTAATCCCCAATTCAACAAAAACGCCAATATTCTCATACTAACAAAAACAACATTATTTCAGACAGCAGAGGAAAGTAAAACAATTCACACTGAAATATCTTAAAAATTATATGTGAATAGCAAAGAAAATATTAATATACTATTGTAAGAATCCAAAAGTTTTGATTTGCTACAATAAGAACAGAGTCATTCAACATATGATCAAACTGGGGAAACAAAGGCCAAATACTGAATGAGTAAAATTGAGATACACAAATATATATTAAGTACTTTTGGAACAGGAGAAAATACAAATTAAGGAGTTAAAAAATACTACAGTACATATACAAATACTAAATTACATACATGTATGTAACAAAAATTAAATGAAGGATAGGATAGGATATTTAAATCGTACCAAGATACCAACCTGCTGATTATAAAGGAAAAACTGTACCTTACAATGCAGTGATGTGGTGGTCAGCACCTTAATGAAGTAAGCATATCACCAATAGTGGAAAAACTTGAAATTATATGGTTCCTAATGTGATATAATAAAAAGCAGACAGTATCACTTATCCAGTACTCTTGACAAAAATGTTTTTAATAAGAATCTAATGAGAAAACAATGATCTAAATGTGGGGAATTTTATGAGACATCTGGTTTAGACTCTTAAAAAAAGTAAATGTAATAAATTTTAGATTTATATAGGTGAGTTCAAAACAAACAACAAAAAGGTGAGAAGAATGCTTGGGATTCAAAAATTAAAAGTAAGAATCACCAAATGCAATGTATGGTCCTTGGCTGCGTCCTAAAATCCCAAGAAAAGGCTACTAGAGATATCTGATTACAAACTATATATTAAATACTATCATGAAATCACAGGTAATTTTTTAAGGTGTAGTATGATGTCAGGGCCATAAAGGAGTGTGTGCTTATCTTTAAGAGATGCACATTAATGTATTTATAGGTCAAGTGCTATAATTTCCTTTCAAATGGCAGAGTAATAAGATAACAAATACAAGTATAATGTTATGATACATTAACAACTGGTGAATAGAGGTGAAGCATATAGTATTTACTCACTGTACTAATCTTTTGGTTTTCTATGGGTTTCAAAATTCATAAAATAAAAAAATAGGGGAGAAAATGTAAATATTTTCTTTTTATTCAGGACCAGAAAGATATGTCATTTTTATCTACCTAGAAAAACATATATTGTCAAAAAAAGAGAAAAAAGTAATATCTAGTGAATTTTTCAACTTTTGATGAAATTATCAACTTTTTGAGAATAAGACATCATCAGAGAATCCAAGTTTCTCCCCAATGCAATGCTAAAAAGATGGTAATAAAAATATTCATGGTAACAAAATATACTTGATTCTTATCTCTTAAATCTCCATAGTTGGTTCTTCTTAAAGTTCAGAAATTTTAAGAACAGGAAATATAATTTAGGAGGGTCACTTATTAGATGAGGCATTATACAAGAGGAACAGACAGACTTTAGAAGTTATATGAGATTTTTTTTTTTTTTTTGGTACTGTGGATTGAACCCAGGGTCTTTCAAGCCATACCCCCAGCCCTAAAAGTTACAGATTTTAAATGCAGGAAGAAAGACCTACAGAAGCTCCATGGATGCTTTAAAAATCATCTGGACCCTTAAAAACAACTGATAAAATTGCACATAAATGTTGTTTTGGAAGGATTCAGTCTTATGACTTGAAAAATGTTGAAGAACCATTGTGCACAAGAAAAATTATACTTAAGATATAATTTATTATGATGTCTACTATAATATCAGGGATTTAAGGTAATTTTCTTTTAGCTTTTTGACTATAAAAACTTTAGGAATAGTACCTAACAAACATTTATAAGAAGTTATAATTTATAAAAATCCCCAAGGCCATTTAAAATAATTTGGAATTAGTAAAGCTAAGAGGGTTATATTTTTTTAAAATAAGACTTACCGTTGAGGTGGTGTCTGTGGGCTCTTAAAGTCTGTAGCTTTAGGTCTATCAGACTTGGAAGATTTGCATTTCACTTCATCTTCATATAATTCTTCCAAGGCCAACTATATAACAAGATTCTTGTTATAAAGTGTAACGCTGGAAACAGATTCTTCTATACAACTTAAGAATAGAAATACTATCTTAAAATTGAGTGGCAAAGATTTCTCATGAAACAATGAAGGCTGTTGCTTCAAAAGATGATTCCTGGAGTCTTTGCTCCCATTTCCTGTGTTGGGAACAGGAAATGTCTCTCTCTCTCCCTCTCCCCCGAATCACGTAGTTCTCACTCTAGATACAACCTGTTGAAAGTGCAAACCTAATAAACTTTACTGTTACAAAAAAAAAAAAGATGATTCCTTTCCAAAATAAACTCATGAATCAAACTAACCAAAATGACATCTATGTAAGGGCAAGCTTAAGTTACAGTAACTTTAATTAGTTTCAATTAACTATTTGACAGTTTCAAAACCTGTATTAGGCAACAAATCATTTTCAAATCTGAACCTATATGACTCTCCTCAAATTCTCCAAGAATTCTTGAAGATGTTTCACACTGTTTCTGTTCTTTCATCAGATCTCATAAAATAATTTCACTTAGTTATTTTCGAAAGCCAATCACATAAAACAATTTCAAAAGTATTGTTTAAAAGTCTATGGCAGAAAAGATGGGGCAAGATGGTGGATTAGAAGTATCCATGGTTTTGACTCTGCAAATGAGAAGAGTCAGGTAACACAAGAGAGACAAGATTCTGAAGAATCTGGGAATCAGGAAACAGGTGATAGGGCAGTTGAAAAGCACAAAGGAACAGCAAGGCGAAAGAGAAAAGTAGAAAACAGCCTCAAGCCCTGTTCCTGTCTCACTGGAGAGAGACCTATTGCAAGGTAAGCCTGACATTTCTGGTGACAAACTGGCAATTCTAGCTTCAGAATACGCCTACACCTCCCACAAGCCTTAAACCTAGCATGGGGATCGAGTGAGAAGTGAATGCTCTTCAGTATGGAAGGCTAGCCTTGGTGAAGAAAGACATTCTGTTGCTCCTCTTATCTCAGAGGACTATACAAAGATACCATTTTGAGAAACAGTCTATTTGAATGGAGAAACTCTTGAGGGCTTAAAAACAAGTAACAATCAACACTCAGGGGGTCTTGGGACACCTTGCAGCAGCATCTGGGTGGGAGATGGCCACAATAGGTGTTCACAGAAAGGGGAAGTATCTGATGTGGTCCCACAGAGTGTGATGGTAACACCCCGCCCTCCCTGGTGAGGGACAAGTCATGGCATAAAGCGATCACTAAACCTGTGGCTGGTGTAGTATTCAGTCAAAATCATGTCACAGCCACAGCTTCATCCCCACCATAAGGCAGGCAAACTTCCAGGAAATGCATTCTGGCTTGTGTTGGCTACCAGGTAGGAATTCACACTCAAGTATTCTGAATCATGTGTTTTCCAGAACCTCTTCCCAAACACAAGAAGGTGATATGCTGGACAGTATCTGTAAGCACGGAGATCATCCTCAGGGAACTGCATACTGGTATGTGTTGGCTATGAGATAGGTCTGAAAGCCCTGAAATCTGACCTTCAGAATCATGTGATTCCACAGTCTCCTCCCCTGGGCAGGGAGGTGAACTGATAAGAGGGTCTGAAGTCAGTGAGACCCTCCTCTCAGGGTATCTTGGCATGTGTTTGCTGCCAGTTGGGACTGAGCACCCTGAACACAAATGCTCTGAATCCTGGGACTTCCACAGCCTCCCTGTCACACATACAGGACTCCTACTAGATGGAGTTTGAAAGGACTGAAACTTGCAGGCAGAGTGCCAAGGTCCCTCAATTCCCTATCTATGCAGAATTTAGTTTTGTTTGCTTTCCCCTCTCCAACACACGTGGGGGTCACACACAGACTTGGATGCTTGCTGGCCCCAGGGACACAAAATACGGAGTTTGTAGAATAAGTGGGAACCTGCGTGGCCCACAGGCAGTTAAGTTCTCTGTGACTAGCACTGGCTCCCAGTACATAAAGAATGGAAGCTTCTATAGTAAAAGTAGCCCAGAAGCTGACAACTGATCCTTTTATAAGAGACTCCAGCTAGTTTTCCTCAATCTGAGCAGTGCTGGGGACTGGGCCTGGTGCAATGGGTAAATGCTTGGCTGCTGTGCCATACCCCCCAGCCCACTGGTGATAATCAACACCTCAATCCTACCACTACAATGTCTTGCTTGAAAACTGCGGATATTTTGACTGAAAGACTGCAAATGATTAAAACTCCTACCAACAATGGCTTCTGACACACAAATCCCAATGCAGAAAGACAAGAAATATGAAAAAACAAGGCAACAGGACTCCTCCAAAACTCAACAACTCCAAAGTAACAAACACAAATGATAGTGAGGTAGATGAAATGTCAGACAAACAATTCAAAAAATGACAAAAGCCTATAATCCCAGCTATTGGAGAGGCTAAAATTACAAAAACTACAATTTGAGGCCAGAATTGGCAAAAAAAAAAAAAAAAAGTTGAAGATTACATCTCAACCAATAAGCCAGGTATGGTGGCAAGTACCTATAATCCTAGCTATGTGGGAAGTATAGGTGGGAGGATCACAGTCTGAGGCTGGCACAGGCAAAAAAACAAGACCTTATGTGAAAAATAATTAAAGCAAAATGGGTTGGAAGCATGACAGATGTGTAGGTGCCTGCCCAGAAAGCAAGAGGCCCTGAATTAAAATCCGGTTCAAACAAAAACACTACAAGAATGATCACTGAAATTAAAGAGGACAGCAATAAACACCTGAATGAATTCCAAGAGGACTAAAATAAAGAAGACAATGTAGAATGTGAAAGATTAATTCAATAAAGATAGAAATTCTGAAAGCAAAAACAAATTGAAATTCTGGCAATTAGCATCTGATAAGTCAAAAACAGTTGCAACCTCTCTAGCAGACTAGATCTAACTGAAAAAATAGTATTAGGATTTGAAGAAAAAGCAGATGAAATATTAATAGAACATATAAGGCTTTTGGAACACCATCCAAAAAACAAACTGATGAATTATGGGCACAGAAGAAGAGATGCAAGGTAAAGAGGCACAGAAAACACACTCAATAAAGTATAAGAAGATGACTTCCCAAATCTTGAGAAAGAGATAATCATCCAGGTATAGGAGGCTTTTTGGACTCCAAACAGAGAAGAATAACAAAGAAACTTTCTAAGGCATGCTGTAGTTAAAATATTAGATATATAGAACAAGGAAAGAATATTGAAAGCTGCAAAAGAGAGATGCCAAGTCATGTATAAAGGCAAACACATAAGAATAAGAGATTTCTCAACAGAAACCTTATAAGCAAAGAGGGTATGCAACGCTGCTTTTCAAGCCCTGAAAGAAATTACTGTCAACATAGATTACTGTACCTAGCAAAGCTATCCTTCATAATTGAAGGGCAAATAAAAACCTTCTGTGATAAACAAAAACACAAAACAAAGCTAAAGATATTTAAAGGAATCCTACACGCAAAAGGGGACAGAGTTAAGGGAAGTTGAATGTGATAGAAATACTTTATATGTCTACATGAAAATAAAAATAATGAAACCCATTCTATTCTAAAAAAAGAGAGAAGAGGGTAAGAGTAATAGAGGGGTGAATTTGATCAATGCATGTATGGAAATACAGTGAAACCCCTTTGTGCAATTAATATATGCTAAAAAAAAAAGTCTACCAGGTTATCAACTTTAAGCAAAATGGGTTTCTGAAAAATGTAACAAATTATATATATGGTTTATATACCATTTAGAAAGCAGTATTACCAAATTATGCTGTAGATATATAGTTGGATATCTTCAAAACAAAATATGCAAAAGTGTATTAGTCCTTGTAATAGAATTTAAAAACATATTATTTTGATATGTTACTTTTCCCCTCAGTTTTTCTTGTTGTTTGTGTTTTTTTTTGAGGAACAGTCTCACTGCATAGTCCAGGCTGTCCCAAATGCAAGATCCTCCTGCCTCAGCTTCCTGAGTACTGTGATTGCAAGCATGAACTACCATTCTCAGCTTTTCCCTCACTTTCAATATTTTGAACAATTCAAAAATTTTCCTTCTTTGAGGCTATTTAATTATAAGTGGCATGACTATTGTCTTTGGGATTGTTTCCCACCCCCTCAAAAGCAACAAAGAACCAAAAACAAAACAAAAAAATCCCCAAACAAAACAGATATGGTGTTTTTGGAAGTAGAAAAGATATGAGAACTATCTTCGTGGATTCTTTCCTCCACGGGAAAAAAAAAAGTAATTGGGGCAAAGTTAGTTCTTTGAAGACACTATTACCATCTCCTGCACTAACTCCCCCTCCCCCAGGGGTCTGGGTGTGTATATTTTTTTGCAGTACATGAAATGAACATAGAGCTCATGCATGCTAGGTAAGTAGTCAACTTTCACAATACACAAACAAGACAACAAAAAATGAATTGACTATGGGCACTGTGCTATCATTGAGTTCATACCCTAACTTTACAATCATGTTTCCATTCTCCAAATTCTTCATCTTATTTATTTTTTGGTGGTTCTTGGATTTGAACTAAGGGCCTTGCCACTTGAGCCACATCTCCAGCCCAAATTCTTCATCTTATGTTTTGGGGGGCACTTAATGAATACTTCCTTTTAAAATGTTAAGCTAAATATATTCACATCCTATTTCTCCAACAAGGGTTCCAAAAGGTGCACTTCTACACTGTTAAAAATGGAAATTCCTTGGACCACTTCAATTTAGGAGTTTACTTGTAAAATAAAACCAAACAAAACAGAATTTCAAATGGAGCAGCTTTCAGAACCAGTGCAGGTTCTGAGAATTCCAAGCAACATTGTGATCTGACTGTATGCATCTGAAAAAGGGAAGGGAGACAAAAAACAACTAGGTAACAGCTTGGTCTATCTACCAGTTAGATGGTTACAGATCCACTATTTAATGGACTAGAAGGTTACCTGCAACCAATCAAAGCTCTGTTAATTCAATTAAACTCTGTATTGACTTGGTCTGATGGGCCCATGCTAGATGCCTAGTCTTAATCCACAACCTTGAACAAACTTTACTTCACACCATTCAACAGCATCCAGCAGCAACTATGGATTTGATGTTCTATTTATCTCTGCATTCCCTAGAGCACAGCAGTAGTTTAAAGGGCAGGTGGTAGACATATTTGTTCAAAAAAGTAGGACAGTGTAGCTATAAATAGAACTATTCTGCCAAAGTTTGTGGATTAGGTCTCACTTGTTATTACAGCTCCTTACAGATGTTTCTTTGTTGAATTTTATCAATGATCCTATAAGATAGAAAAATCCCTAAAATGAGGAAAGTGGTTGTTAGCATCTGATAAAATAGAATGCAGTATACTAATATTTAGCTAACTAACGTGCCTTATGAAGTTTTATTTCCCTGTTATGGACACTGTTTTACAGACTGCTTTTTTTTTTTTTTTTCCAACTAGGCTGTATAGCCATCGGATGAATTGCTTTAGCTTATTCCTTTAACAAAGAAAAGCTACTTGATAAAAAGGAACAATTTTTATGTTTAAGTGATGAAGTCAGAAACGGTAACCAAGAGAAGAAATAGCCAGCATAGATTATTACTTTCTAAGTGGCTGCTGATTAACCGTAGAAAGTTTCCTGCAGATTCCTAACGAAGGAAGTGTCAATGTGACCATCTCACTGACCCCCACAAAATGCCATCCCAATCCCACAGTTGCTTTTTGCACTGTGGATGGGAAGAAGGGCGGCAAGGCACCAGCGCTGAAACCTAGAGCACTTGTTATCCAGTCCCCTGGAAACCCTAGGCGTTGGAATCCTAATTCTACCCCAGATGCGGTCGTGGGAAGGCTCAGCCGAAGGCAAAGGTGTCCACCTGCACCGGTCCGTGCCATCCATCACCCGCCCCGCCAGCCCGCCGAGCTCCCTGCCTCTGCAGCCCGCCGACCTGTAAATCCCGCGCGCTTGGGGGCCGTGGCCTGGAAGACCGCCTCTCTTGTTCCTCCGGCTCCGCGCCGCCGCCCTCCGCCATCTTCCGCCGCCTCACAGTTACCCCGCCGACGCGCTTCCCGCGACTTTCGTGGCTGGTTGCCTAGCAACGGTGGAAGAGGCGGAGCCGCGCAACGAATCTACTGAGGGGGCGGAGCCGCGCATGCGCGTGCGCGCTCGTGTGTTCTCGTTCGGCTCGGCGCGCCTGTCCTGCCAGCCCTTTTCGTCAAGGGAGGATGGCGCAGAGAATATCTCTACCTAGGTCCTTCATGCTGCCACACGCTGAAAGCCGCCTCGAGTGACGGCTTCCTTTCACTCAACAATGAAAACGTCCTCCGGATGTTTTATCAGATGAACTCTGCAACCTCACCTTTGTAGTCTTAGCAAATTCCCTTATCTTCCCTATCCAGGACTGGATGGTATGTTAAGCCCTATAGCGTGAATTGGTACTGAGGGTAAGGAGCACTGTGAAAACTATTTGTAATTAGAACTGGAGACAATGAATCTCATTACTCACCTGGGATTTATTTAAACTCTTGTCTCATCCTGGGCACTTGAATGTAACAAATAGTTTTTATTATGAAACTCACAATCTCAGGGATGGGGGGAGGTAGAGAAGAAAGATGAAAAGAGATTATAATATGCAATTTGAAATAACGAGTTTTGCAGAAAGTGTTACAAGAAGAATGTAGGTATGAAGGGCAGTCTTATGTTGGTGACTGCTGTCTGCACTATGCTACTTGCTGGAGTTTAGAGCATCCCCCTCAAAAAAATGCTCCTTTGGTAGGTTGATTATTTTGAGCTCAAAGCAGTTGAAAAACAGGAGGTGCAAGAAGATCACTCTGGCCTTCCTTTTTCTTCCTGAAAGCAAGAAACTTAACTCTCATGTGAAAAAATGTCCTTCATATTCTAGGAGAAAAGAAACCTTACCACTATTGATGGCGGTGAGGCCAAGAAAAGACTGTGCAAATAGATTTTTTAAAACTATCTGGTATCTTCCTAGGTACTTTCCCATGATTGCCATTCTTTGTTCATTTAATATGTAAACTTTCTTACAAGAAATAAAAATTACTGAAATAAAATAAAGCCAGATGTGGTGGTGCATACCTGTAATCCCAACTGAGGCAGGAGGAGGACAAATTGGAGGCCAGCCTGAGCTAGTTGGTAACACTGCTCAAAAAGACAAAGGTTAGGGATGCTCAGTGGTATAGCATAACACAAGGCCCTCAGTCCATCCCAGCACGGCAAAAAATAAATAGTGTGCTTGTTTTCTCTTGTTAATCTGTCTTATCTCAATTTAATTCTTAGGCCCAGGTAAAGATGAAGAGTTAAGGAGTGATTTTTCTTCTCTACAATGTATTCCACTTTTAATCTCATCTATCCCTCTGCCAGGTAATTATTGTTATTGCCATGCTATAACTGAGGAAACCAAATTATAATGACTAAATGCACCCTGTAGAAAACAGCAGTACCAAACACAAAACATTCTGTTTGTTGTCCTGATATTCTTTTGAATAACACCTTCTGTGTTAAAATCCCTAGTATTTCTTTAACAAGAAATCGGATGGTGAACAGGAGAAAGATCTAGACTAGAGATGGTCGACTTGAGACAGATTCTGAAGGAATATGTACATTAAGTCAGTGCTTGAATGAATGGATGGATGAATGAAGGTAGTGGGAATAGATAACCCAAAACCAGGTTTGACATCTCCAGACTCTTTTTCGATTAAGGGAAGCAAGAAATAACAACATATATTAACAGAGATCTTCATAAGACTTGGAAAGAAGAGATACACCATTCCACTTTGGACTAATAAACTGTTTCCAACAACAACATCACAACTTTTAATTCACAGTTGTATAATTTTACTTATGCTAGACACCACTGAGGCCAAGATCAGAAGTCATTGTAAGAAACAATGGCTTTGTTTCATTTTTTAAAAGATTGTCATCTTGTTTTTAAAATACAGAATATTTTCAGTTGCTAATTTTCATGGATTGTATGTAATTTCATATCATCTATGATAACTCTCTGGGTTAGTTTTACAGAAGAACTGGGGACCAGAGAAGTAAGATGCATTTCCTCACGTCATTCAGCTAATTGGTGGCAGAACTAAATTTTAAATTCAGCTCTATTGTGCTCAAAAATTGCATCCTTTTCTTTTTTAAACAATCTCTGTATCTATTGTGATCTCTTCTGCAGCTCCTGATGCTGATGATTCTCATTTTCCCAAGATTTCCTCAGACTACTTTCCAACACTCTCTTCTTAGCTACCTGACCATTCCTTTTGCACATCCTCTAACATTTCATCTTCTGTCCAACTTCTAAATAATGATGGTTAAATAATAATGGTTATTGGGTTCTTTCTTTGGCCCACTTATTTTACTCTGTATATGCTTTCACTATTCGATATCATCTACTCATGCCTCCCATGCCCACAGCTGATTCTCATTATTCACAGTATTCATATTCCATAAAGTTTCCAAGAATACTGATTTATTGACTACTGAATTACTGCTGTTGGGAGAAATACATGGGTAGATTCCTACAAGCCTCTGGTTACATTTTCATCAACTGGTCAATACATAGCCTTGTTTTATATCTGTGTCTGTGTAAAGACACCTATGTAATACGTACTATTGATTCATTTACATTGAACTCACAGTCACAAGTACATCCACTCCTTCCTCATGCAAGCTTATCTAATACATTTTCTCCATTTCCTAATCTGCTTAGATACAATGGACTTCAGCATTACACTTGTGGGCCTTTGTAAATAGCAAAATCACCAAAAACACAAAAATGTGAAAAATATGGCACTCAACACACAGCTTCAATAGACACTGTTTACAGTATAAGTTCTGAAAAAGAAGGCAGAGTATTTATGACCTTATATGACCTCAGCTGGAAATAATATTCATTGGGTATCTCAAATTTTTGCTTCTCTGTGCATGTCTGAATGACAAAAGCATAGCCAGTATTGGTTTTGGGGTGACTAATAAATGCTAATGAGTAGGCAAATTTATAAATGTGGAATCTACAAATAATGTGGGTTGAATGTATCTAAGATTCCCTAATCTAATCTATTTTTCCAGTATCCAGTTTTTCAGTTACTGTAGACCTACATTTTTAATTGTCTTTCAACTGATATTTCCATTTGGATATCTCAAAAACATTGTGTCTCAGACCAAAACCTTTCTTTTTCTCCAACAAAACTGCTGCTTTTTCATTCTTTTGTTTTTCATTGCATCACCTTCTCTTAAGCAAACAGGTACCCCTCCCCCCCTGCTCTAAAGCAATAAATCCTCTCTTAAGTTGCGAAAATCCTGGCAGTCCTAAATATCTTTTCAAGATAGTGTCCAAAGAAGCACCTCTTGGTTTGACTTGCTTGGTAAAGGTGGCTTGCCCCCAATTTGATCTCTCAGACCAAGTCCTTTACTTAGGATCTTATAAATATTGGCTGCATCCCATACATACAATTAAAAGGCCTAAAATTAGCATAAGTACATGTGCAGAATACCCCATGTTATATGATAAAACTGTATTAATTAAACCTGCCAGCCACCCTAACCCCTCCTTAAGGACTACTCAGACTTTTTCCACCTTACAACTTATAAATTGGTCTTCAAACAAAGAGATCAATGCTTCCATGCCAACTGGCAGGGTTCTGTTGCTTCCTTTGCAGTACTTTTTCCTTAGTCTTTCTTTCCTTTTCTGTCAATAAAGTTTTGCTACTCTTTTGCAATTTGTGTTTCTGTCCAGTCTTCTGTTCAGGTGACAGAAGAACTTGGAATCTTCTAGACTAGTGTCTTCTTAGACCACTCAGTCCCATTATACTTCCTCATGCATTTAAGGAGTCTCAAATCACTCATTGGTTTACAAATATGCCATGTCTTTTTGTACCTCACTACCATTTCCTTCACATGGAATTTCCTTGCCCTCTTTGTATGTAATAAACCCATATTCATCTTCCAAGCTCACTGATTCAAATGCGATCTTTTTGTAAATCTTTACCACCTTCCTGAGGCAGTTTCCCTATATAACTACAGAACTTTGCACACAGTTGTTTGTTTGTGCTTCTAAACACACAGGCTTTTGTTCTAAGTCCTGAGAACTAGAAACTTGTGGCTGTGAGCTTTCAAAGCCAGAGGCTTATTGCCCAGAGCACAGCACCCACACCCAAGAGCTAGAGATTTGGGTGTTGGACCCTTGTTTCTTTATCCCTTGGCAGTTCTCTTGAACTCATCTAGCAGGGACTTGCAGTCCTTGTAGTCTCAGCTCCTGCCTTTGGCTCTTCATAGTCTCTCATCTTCTGTAGTTTCCTGTTGCTCCCTGGAACTATTCAGTTGTTCATGGTTGTTTCTGGGGGAACCTCTTCAGCAGCTTCTGAGTGTTAAACTCTGAGCCCTGGGTGTCAGGGCCTCCAGCTCTTAGTGGTTCTTTGCAGCTTTGAGCATCAGAACTCTGTCTATGGTTACTCTCTGAAACTCTTCAGCTACCTTATTGCTACCTGGGCTAGAAGCTCTAGGTTTTCATCTGCTTCTCTTACAACCAGCTCAGCTTTCTCTACCACTAGTAAAGATCATAAATAAGCAAAAGACCATTCAGGATAAGTCTTTTCTGGGACATAGTATTGCAACACCAGGGGGTCAGTATGCAAGAGAGAAGTCTCCAGACTAACCTGAAAAGACTGTGCTTACATAGCTACAAAAGGGGTATGGCATACTTGTGCTCAGATTATAATTCCACCAATCACAGCACAGCTTTCAGTTCCACCAGTTACCAGCTTCACATAATTACCAATCACAGGCCTCAAATAAAGGCACAGACTCATATAGGTATATAGCCTCCTTTTTGTCAGTCACAAGCTTATGCTGAGTCACTAGGAGAAATGCTCTTCCTCCTCCTGACCTAGTTGAGGACTGCTAGTACCAGGTCTACAGCTGTGTTGGATGGAGTGGTCAGGAGCACATACAGATAAGGTCATCTGGAGGATACCCAGACTTGTCATGGGTAAAGTGAAGTTTTCCAGTGACTATATAGCCGACGCAGTTGTGACTAGAACAAGGCCTCCTGAAGTAGAACTCGTGGCTAGCAGCTGAGGTTGAAGTGTGCCTTGCAGTTGGAGTGTAGTTTTCTCAAGGTGTCTATAAAGTTCAAAAACGGTTGCCATAATGACAGTCCTGCTGCCCACCAAGAGAGAGCAGCTATCAATCTTCCTAGATTGATATCTTCCTAGATTGATAGCTCTTTGTACAAGGCAACCAGGCACAAGGGAAAAATCTGACAGCTGTCAATCAGAGGGTCAGATGGCAGTTCCCCAAACAGCTTAGCTTATTTGAAAGAAAAGTAAATATTCAAGGGTGCTTACAATAAAGGTCTACCATGAACATTAACACTCCTAGCATAGCTATACCCTCAGAGAGAGTCAGGTCATTCTATCTGTTTATGAAGTCCTCAAAGAATAAGGATTACCTTTTGTTCTCTCTACAATGCTTGGCCTATAATAAAACCTTGATAGTGTGTCCTGTATAGATAGAGAGATAGGTAGTGAAAGGGATAAGAAGGAATGAGATGTCTCAACGGACCCCACCCCCCTGTTGGAGAAACCGGTACCAGATGCCCCGTGTAGATAAGATAAGTAGGGCAGCAGGGCTCAGCTCGGGGATATAGAATGTGAGGAATGTGAGAAGGTTGCGAAAGGTGACGGGATGTACGTGCAAGATGTGCTCTGCCTGCTTGCTCAATGTTGATAATGAAAATATGCGCGCAACTGCTGACCTTTTACTCTGTGTTACAAAATCATTGGTTAAGTGCTGCGCGGGCTTTTGCTGTAACAGCAGGTAGTGGTCTATGTAAGATTTCCCCTAAAGAGGCTCAGGGTCGTGTTTTCCTAACCGGTCCTGCGTGTCTGTGTGGGAGCTCGACCCTGGCTAGCCAGCCCAATAAACTCTGCTTTGTTGATTGCATTCACGCCTGGCTCTCTGTCTCTCGGGGGAATAGGATTCCCGTTCCTAACATTTGGAGGTCCCACCGAGATTCCATTTTCTCAAGAAACAGAACTTGCCCGCGAGAAAGCAGGGGCGATCCCAAGTCCTAGGCGTTGGGAGGGGATCCAAGACCCTCATTTGGAGGAACTTGAGTGTTCCATTTGGGCCACGGCGGGGATTCGGCCAATCCCCAGGGAGTTCTATTCTGAGAATTTCATTAGGAGGACCTCAGGGTCCTGCCGGGAGAGGTTCTCCTCTCATTTGGGCTCGAGCATTTTAGGAATCCTGGCACCAGGTGAAGAACTAATTGAGCTAGTCGACCAACCACCTGTCAAGTGGACGCCTTTCGGCCTGATATCCAAGTTGGACGGTGAGGAGGTTGAATGGGGTGCGCACCAGCGTGAGAGAAGGACCGGTCCGAGCGAGTGCTGGAGAGTGTTGTGTGTGTGTGGAATTATTGTTGCCTTTACCCTTTTTGTTCTATCTTTCTTGGTGTTTGATTCTCCTTCCACAATGGGACAGGGACAAACAACCCCAAAGTCTTTGATCCTTTCTCACTTTTCAGAAGTTAAAGAAAGGGCCTTAAATGTGGGTCTGGTCATCAAGAAAGGTAAGTTCAACACCTTTTGTTCTGCAGAGTGGCCCACCTTCGGAGTCGGGTGGCCCATTCAAGGTTCCCTCTCCCTAGACCTGATCACTAAGGTTAAAGCAGTCATTTTTTGGCCAGGCAATCGAGGCCACCCAGACCAAGTCCCTTACATTATGGTTTGGGAGGATCTGGCGAGGAACCCCCCCCCTTGGTTAACAGCTTTTCTGACTCACCCCTCCAGTTCGGCTCCCGGGGCTAAAACCCCAGTCACGCCCGCCTTGGTCATAAAGGAGGAGGAGAAACTTCCTCTTCCCACCCTGACCGGTCCTTAGAATAGGGCACCTCCCTTACCATCTCCGGTCTTACCAGAGAGATCCCCCCTTTACCCATCCCTTGCAGGGGCAGAGGAAGATCGGCCACCTCCATACGTGACTCCCCCTGGCCAAGCCAGTGCCCGGAGGAGGAAATTTCCTCATCCTCCTCAACAGGACTGGCAGCAGGAGGAGGAATGGGTCGAAGACTTCGCCCCCGAGGGGTTCGGGAAAGGGAGGGGGAAGACGGGCCCTCCTCATCAACACAGGGGGAGGAAACTGTCCCCACATTTCCAGTCCGAATGGTAGGCCAAGGGGGACCGGGAGGGGGGGCAACAGTTTCAGTACTGGCCATTCTCCTCCAGTGATCTATATAACTGGAGGACGCAGAACCCGCCCTTTTCAGAGGACCCTAAGTGTCTCATAGATCTCCTGGAGTCCGTCATGCATACACACTGCCCCACATGGGACGACTGTCACCAGCTGCTCAATACTCTTTTTACAACGGAGGAACGAGAGCGCATCCTCAACGAAGCAAGAAAAAACGTCTTGGGGGATAATGGGAGACCCACAACTCTCCAACCGGCCATAGACGAGGCCTTCCCCCTACGCCGCCCTGATTGGGATTTTGGGACCGCAGAAGGTAGGGAGCGTCTCTGAATCTACCGCCAGACTCTTATGGCCGGTCTCTGAGCAGCCGCTAGAAGGCCCACCAACTTTGCAAAAGTAAAAGCAGTTGTCCAAGGGGAAAACGAAAGCCCGGCCGGTTTCTTAGAGCGCCTCTACGAGGCATACCGTCAGTACACCCCTATTGACCCTGAGGAGTCAGAGTCCACCAGTCTGCTGTGGTGCTCTCATTCATTAATCAGGCAGCTCCAGACATTAGGAAAAAAACTCAATAAACAGGAAAACTTAGGGAAAATGACCATTAGGGAAATGCTACAAATAGCAGAAAAGGTCTTTACCGCTAGGAAAACTCCAAAAGAAAGGGAGAAAAGGCAGAGAAAAAAAGACAGGGAGGCCCAGGAAAAATTGAGAAAGGAGGACAGGGAGTTCCAGGCTAAGGAAAACCAAAAGCAACAAAGAAAAATGGCCCGTATCTTCCTAGCGGGTGTCCAGGACCAACCCAGGGGAGGGGGCCGCACCAGGACCCCGGATAAGGAACACTGTTTTTACTGTAAGGAAACTGGGCATTAAAAGAGAGAATGCCCTAAGTTAAAGGAAAGAAGAGGGTTTGAAAGGAGACCGGGGGATAAAAGGGATAGGGAACGAGCTGTAGAGCAGGCCAGAGTCCTCCTAGCCGGAGAAGAGGACTAAAGGAGACGGGGCTCGGACCCCCTCCCCGAGTCTTGGGTAACAGTACATGTGGAGGGGAAGCCGATGGGGTTCATGGTGGATACCGGTGCCCAGTATTCGGTCTTAAACAAGACACATGGACCTTTAAACAAGGAACTTACAAGTGTCGTTCAGGGGGCCACTGGTACACAGTTATGTACATGGACTACCAAAAGAAGGGTAAACTTAGGAAAACACCAGGTCACACACTCCTTCCTGGTCGTTCCTGAGAGCCCCGCTCCCCTGCTCGGACGGGACCTACTCACCAAAATAGGGGCCCATATCCATTTTGAGCCAGATAAAATAATTGTGACTGATCAAGAGGGGAGCCCGATACATGTCCTGTCCCTATCATTGGTTGACGAACATCGTCTGTTTGAGAGTCAACAGGAGCCAGGAGGGGACATGGCCCAATGGGTAAAAAGATTTCCCATGACCTGGGCAGAGACTGCGGAAATTGGGCTCGCCAAACACCTCCCTCCTGTAGTTATACAATTGAAGGCTTCCGCTCTTCCCATTCGGGTGAAACAGTATCCTATGCCCGAGGAGGCTCAAAGAGGCATAGCCCCTCATATCCTCAGGCTATTAAAGGAAGGAGTACTGCGGCCTTGTCGGTCCGCCTGAAATACACCTCTGCTCCCCGTCCAAAAGCCAGGAAGCAAGGACTATAGGCCTGTGCAAGACCTACGAAAGGTAAACGAGCGGACGGAGGACATTCATCCCACCATTCCGAATCCCTATACCTTGCTCAGCCACCTACCCCCCTTGCAAGTGTGGTATATAACCCTTGATTTAAAAGATGCTTTCTTCAGCATTCCATTGTCAGAAATTAGCCAGCCGCTATTTGCTTTCTAGTGGCACGAGGATGGGGGCCAATCTGGACAGCTTACTTGGACCAGACTGCCACAAGGATTTAAAAATTCTCCCACCCTGTTTAACGAGGCCCTGAGCCAGGACCTGGAACCCTTTCGCTGGAGCCACCCGTGAGTCACTCTATTACAGTATGTTGATGATTTACTGTTAGCGGCAAAAACCCGAGAGGAATGCAACGAGGCTACTGAACACCTGCTAACGGAATTAGGTGAGCTGGGATATCGGGCAAGTGCCAAGAAAACCCACATCTGTAAAAGGTCAGTGACATATCTGGGTTATCGGATCGCAGACGGGGCAAGATGGCTGACTGATGCCATAAAACAGACTATTTTGGCTATCCCATCCCCCACATCCACTAGGGGAGTGAGAGAGTTCCTGGGCTCCGCAGGATTCTGTAGACTCTGGATTCCGGGATTTGCAGAGATAGCCAGACTCTTATATGAGGCCACCAAAGAGGCTCCAGATTGGAGATGGGGGAAAAGAGAACAACAGGCCTTTGACCAGCTAAAGGACGCTCTTTTACAGGCCCCTGCCTTAGCCTTGCCAGATCCTACAAGACCATTCACTCTATTTGTAGATAAAAAAAAAGGAGTAGCCAAAGGAGTCCTGACCCAACAACTAGGCCCCTGGAAGAGACCTGTGGCATACCTTTCCAAAAAATTAGACGCAGTAACAGCGGGATGGCCCCCCTGCCTCTGCATCATAGCGGCCATCGCCATGCTAGTGAGAGAAGCCGATAAATTAACTTTTAGACAGGCACTTTGGGTAACGGCCCCTCACCCGGTGGAGGGAATCCTTAAACAACCCCCTGGGAAATGGATGACAAATGCCAGGCTCACCCACTACCAGGGGCTCTTGTTGGATTCCCCTCAAATCACATTCACAGATCCTGTAACCCTGAACCCTGCCACCCTGTTGCCTAACCCGAAACTACCGACACCTGTCCATGACTGCAAAAAAATCCTCACCGAAGTTACACAGGTACGGGCTGACCTAAAGGATACCCCCCTGTCCGGCTACAAATTAAACTGGTACACGGATGGAAGCAGCTTTGTCCAAGATGGAGTCCAAAGGGCAGGGGCAGCTGTAGTCGACCAAAAAGGAAATACGGTATGGAGCAGCACTCTCCCACCTGAAACCTCAGCCCAAAAAGCGGAATTAATTGCCTTGGCAGAGGCCCTGGAGAGGGCAAAAGGAAAGCGAGTCAATATCTACACCGATAGTCACTATGCTTTCGGTACCATCCATGTCCACGGGGCCATCTATCGCGAAAGGGGATTCCACACAACAAAAGAAAAAAATCTAAAGAACCTGGCCGAGGTCCAGCATCTATTAATGGCAGTGGAAAAACCGAAGGCAGTGGCAGTAATGTATGTCCCAGGCCACCAGTCTGCCAAGACGCCGGAAGCTGTCGGTAACAACAGAACAGATCAAAAAGCAAAGAGAGCAGCAATGGTGAGTCCTTCCATGGTCGCGGCTGTAGACATGCCTGTCCCAGAGCTCCCTTCGCTACCCCCCCAACCAAAATACTCCACGGAGGATTTCACCTGGATGAGAGCCCACTCCCCCATTAGAAAAGGAAAAAAACGGATGGAAAAGCGACTTAGAAGGCAAGTTAATTCTGCCCAAAAACTCGGACGATTCCTGTTGATTAACTTACATAAGTCCACCCATTTGGGGCGGAGAAAATTGCTAGACCTGCTGACATCCGCACAGCTCCGATTTCCGAACCAGACCTTGGCAGTCCGCCAAATTGTAAAAGATTGTGCCATCTACACAGTCATAAAACCAGGACGAAGGGAGGGGTACCATACAGGTACTCGGAAATGGGGGAGGGCTCCAGAAAAAAGTTGGAAAGTGGATTTTACTGAGGTAAAACCAAAAAAGTTTGGGTACAAATATTTGCTGGTATTCATAGATACCTTTTCGGGCTGGGTGGAGGCTTTTCCTACAAAAAAGGAGACGAGTCAGGTAGTGGCAAAGGCCTTGCTAGAGGAAATCATACCCAGATATGGGGTGCCCGAGGCAATTGGGTCAGATAATGGTCCGGCTTTCGTTAGTAAAGTCCTGCAGGGACTAGCCCAGGCTATGGGGGCCAATTAAAAGTTACATTGTAAATACAACCCCAAGAGCTCAGGGCAAGTAAAAAGGATAAATAGGACACTAAAGGAGACTTTAGCCAAATTGGCCCTGGAGACTGGCGGTGATTGGGTGACACTCCTTCCCTTGGCCATCTTCCAAGTCCGGAACTCCCCGTATGTCCATGGGCTAACTCCCTTTGAGATCCTGTATGGGGCTCCACCCCCCATCATTCAAAGGACCTTAGGCCCGAGACTAGATGATCTGGTCCCAAATTATCTGATTATGCTACAGGCTCTAGCTAAAGTACAATGACAAATATGGCCCCTAATTCAAGCGTACCATACTGCTGAGAGGACCCCAAACACGAAACATGGCATAGTCCCGGGGGATATGGTATGGGTTAAAAGGCATCAGTCCAAAACCCTAGAGCCTAGATGAAAAGGACCTTATGTTGTACTGTTTACTACCCCTACTGCCCTCAAGGTTGATGGCATCAAACCTTGGATCCATTACTCCCACGTGCGTTGAGCCAATCATCAAAAACATAAAGGGGCTAAAGAGTGGACCGTACAGCGACACCCAGACAACCCATTAAAGCTAAAGCTCTTACGTCCCCAAAAACATGCAGAGTCTTCAGGAGCCGTCACAAATGAGTTGGATGATCTTCCTGATCCTGCTCATTGCCCGGAGCAGGAGCCTTGCCGAAACCAACCCTCACCAGCCTTATAAACAAACCTGGATACTCACCGATGGGGAGACACATACCACCCTCAATGAGACTACTCACACTGCCCCATTGAAAACTTGGTGGCCGGAACTACAATTCTGCTTCAGAGACATCAATCCTGCCTACAGGGCCACCGCCCCGGACTCAGCTCGACGCTATGGTTTTTATGCTTGCCCGGGCCACCAAAAGAGCAAAGACTGTGGGGGGATACAATACTCTTTCTGTAAGTCATGGGCATGTGTCACATCTAACGATGGTGAATGGAAATGGGGAGTATCAAAACCAGACCTCAAATTTGCCTTTGTAAATGGGGTACCATGGGGAAGCAGATGGGGGGGTGCCTGCGCCTTCCGCATATCACCCGCGAGTGCTGGCCTGCAAATCTAGATAAAATCAAGGTCACTTTCACTAAAGCTGGCAAAAAGGACACCCCAGGATGGACACAAGGAAGGGCATGGGAAATTGTATTTTATAAATATGGTGGACACTCTGGCTCGACCATAGTAGTCAGATTAAAAACTGAGCCCTCGGGGCCACCGTCCACAGCAGTAGGCCCTAATAAGGTACTTAGGCCACCCTATGTAAAGCCACCTCCCCGACCTTCCACAACTCACCACCTTCCCTCAACCATAGCCCGGGCTAATGTTACAACTCCAAGACCATCAAAAACCAGCCCTCCCCTGGTAAGGCCCAGTCTCATGACCGGATCTAAAGACCCCCTCTGGGACCTAGTGGGCGCTGCCTTCCTGACGTTAAACCACACCAACCCTAACATGACTAACTCCTGTTGGTTATGTTATGATGTGAGGCCCCCATTCTATGAGACAATAGGGCTAAACACCACTCACAATACCTCATCTGAGAAAAACCCCACTCAGTGTTCCTGGGGAGACCGTAAGAGAGGTCTAACCATACAACAGGTAAGCGGCCAAGAAACCTGCTTAAAAAAAGTGCCAAAAAATAGACGAGACTTATGTACTGTTATTAACGCCAGTTCTACCTGGAAAAATGCTATTAAATGGGTAATTCCAAAGGACAATGGGTGGTGACTATGCTTGTGGTCTGAACTCACCCCGTGCCTATCAACTAAGGTGTTTAACAGCTCTAAAAAATTCTGTGTTATAGTGACTGTGCTGCCCCGCATCCTCTATCATTCGAAAGAGAGTCTATATTCATACTAAAATACAAAAATGGTTAAAAAAAAAAAAAAACCTATTTCCACAGTAACTATTGCTACCCTACTCAGCCTAGGGTTAGCGGGAGCAGAAACCAGCATAGCTTCTTTGGCCACCCAGCAGAAAGGGATGTCTTCGCTGCGCACAGCCATAGACAAAGATATAAAAAAAATAAAAACCTCCATTAGCCACCTAAAAAAATCCCTCACTTCTCTGTCTGAAGTAGTACTTCAAAACCGATGAGGTCTAGACTTGTTCCTCCAAAAGGGGGGACTATGTGTTGCTCTAGGGGAAAAATGTTGTTTTTACGCTGACCATACCGGAGTTGTTCGTGACTCCATGTCTAAACTACAAAAGAGCCTAAAACAAAAAAAACGAGAAAAAGAGGCCGGGAAAAGCTGGTTCGAGTCTTGGTTTAACCAGTCCCCATGGTTAGCTACCCTTTTATCTACACTGGCAGGGCCAATAATAATCTTCCTATTACTTGTTACCATAGGACCCTGGATTCTAAACCGACTTATGACTTTTGTCAAAGGTCAAATTAATACTATCCAACTTCTGGTCCTCTGCCAACAATATCAGGCTCTTCATCCCCTTAAAAATGATTCCTCAATTTAGGCCATAAGAAAAGGGGAAAATAAAAGGGATAAGAAGGAATGAGATGTCTCAACAGACCCCACCCCCCTGTTGGAGAAACCGGTATCAGATGCCCCGTGTAGATAAGATAAGCAGGACAGCAGGGCTCGGCTCGGGAATATAAAATGTGAGGAATGTGAGAAGGTTGCAAAAGGTGATGGGATGTACGTGCAAGATGTGCTCTGCCTGCTTGCTCAATGTTGATAACAAAAATACACGCGCAACTGCTAACCTTTTACTCTGTGTTACAAAATCATTGGTTAAGTGCTGCGTGGGCTTTTGCTGTAATGGCAGGTAGTGGTCTATATAAGATTTCCCCTAAAGAGGCTCAGGGTCGTGTTTTCTTAACCGGTCCTGTGTGTCCGTGTGGAAGCTCGACCCTGGCTAGCCAGCCCAATAAACTCTGCTTTGTTGATTACATTCACGCCTGGCTCTCTGTCTCTCGGGGGAATAGGATTCCCGTTCCTAACAGTAGATAGATAGATAGACTGATAAATAGCACACACAATTTCAATTAGCTAAATACTTATTTCAATCTAGTATATTTCAGTTTCAAATACATATATATATATATATATATAAAATTTTCTCAAACCAAGTATTTTCCAACTTAAAATGTAATTAATATACCTAAATTCTAGTAGAATTTCCCAGCAATGTGTTCACTGATTATGATGCCTAAAAGGGAATAAGAAATTATTCCTTTCTGAGCCTGACTGGCAGAAAGACCCCTTACAGGATTTACACTTAGATCAGAAGGGCTGGCTTTACAATTTGATTAGACATACATTGTATAAAATTTCATTAAGTATGAAAGCTTAAAATTTAACTGCAACAATTTTTTTAATCAATAGCATACCTAAAGAAATTTATTAAATGCTGTGGGGGATTCAAAGATGAGTAATCTAGCCTTTGTTCCATTCTTTGAATCTTGTTGTATGTAAATAATTCTTGTAAAAATTTAAAGTTAAATTTGCTATTATAGCAAAGGACTGTGGGAATAAAGATGGAGAAATTATTTCTGATTGAGGAGAAATAGGGGAAAGGAAAAGGTGACATCTGAACTGACCATTAAAGGCTCAGGACATTTTCAGTAGATGATGATGATAAGATGGCCTTCTAGGCAGAGGGGGACAAGGTCAGAGGTTCAGAGGAGAGAATGTGTAGGGCATGTTTGGGTAAGGATGAGAAGATCTGGCTTGAGTGGAGGACTTCAGGAGTGGAGAGGGGGCTGGAAATGATCAACAAGGATCATAAATGCAATGCTAAGGAATTTGGCCCTTATTTCTAGAAACAATTGAAAAAATCAAAGGCTTTTGGTGAAAAAATAATACTGACTACATTTAGCAGTAGTACTTGGTAGATGCATCAGGGAACATGAGACTGGAAATCAGAGAGGCACCAGTGAAACATTTTGAAGTGTTTTATGGGTGAGGTGTGAGGCTGTGAATAAGATCCATGGTGATGGGAATGAGGGGAGTCATGGATTCAAGGCTGTAGCTTAAGTGGGCCAAGTTAACTCCTGAATTATTGTGAATATATTTTGTCTCTGACTCTAAATAATTCTCTTCAAACCTTGAATCTTTTTTTTCTAATTGTTTTGTTGTTGTGCTGGGTGAGGGTACATTGTGGCATTTACAAAAGTTCTTACAATATTTATCATACTTGAATTCACCCCCTCCACCATTCTCCTTTATGTCCCCGTCCCCCCATTCCTGGAATAGTTTCAGCAGGTATCATTTTTAAAATTACATACATGTGTAAAACTTTGACTCTTGATATCTTGTTTCACAGGAGTAAAACCTGACTACATTCTTGTCCACCCTTGACTCACTGAGCTTTGGTTGATTCATTCATAATGATTGATTCATTATTATGAATCCTAAATAGGCCTGCATAATTTATTCCCTGTACCACTACATTTAATGTATTGGAATACCTTTATCATCTTAAATTGCATAACAGACATAATACTGTTTTTTATTTATAATGGAAACTTTATTATTAAGCCTTTTCTAGATTGGGAACAGAGATACTTAAAATAGTCCTCTGACTGGTCAGTCTCCTTCATATTGGGAGGCACCAGAGAAATTGGGATGGTTTTCATTGTTTATGAGTAAATGAGTAACGTTTATAAACACATCTTCCAATCAAGTTTTCCTGAAGGGTTTTTTTTTCCCTATTGCTTCTACTTAGAACAAAAATGGATTATGGCCTTATAGTAGATGCTTTTAAGTCAATCTGAATTTATTGCAACACATTTCTTAAAACCTTAGTCTTGTTAAGAATTAAAAACAGTATACAGAAAACCTCAACATCACAGGATTCCAGGGAAGTTACCTTTGCAACAATAGTGGACTGAGTTTTGGGATATTGGAAAGTGTTGTTTTCACTTTAAGGGTCTCATAAAAATCCTGGGATTCTATTTCAATTTTGAAATGTTTTGGTATTATCAAAAATAAATGAATAACCATTTCTAGGGCTGTCCAAGTAGACTAGAGATGGTTATTTCATGTTTGAACTTAAGTAGTCTGGGGCACTATAGGTGTAGCTCAAGAGCTTCTGCTTTGCAACCACGAAGCCCTGAGTTCAAACCTCACTTCCACCAAAAACAATACAAAACAAAACAAAAACCAGAAGTTAAGTAGTTTGGGGGATCCTGAAAGTAACATGCTAAATTTTCTTCACTAGGCTTATACCTGATTCAAATGATGGGCTCCAAATGCTGGAAAAAATCTCTGGATTAATTAATAAGACTCAGGAGTCAGTCAGTAAGACAAATAGTTTTACTTCTGCAGAAGGGAGTGCAACTGACAAAGTAAGCACACTGAGAGGGAAGTCCACTCGGGTTTTTATTCCTGATGCAACACTGTTCCCTTCTCCTATTGGTAGGAGTCAGTGTTCACAGTCTTTCTCTATTAACTGTAGATGAGGTAACGGGCAAGTTTAACATTTAACATTCTGGAAAGCCACAAGTTAAGCAAGCATAATGAGCTACTGCTTTAAAGTGGATTTATCTGAGTTGCTATTTCTTTGAAAGAAAAGACAAGTTATCCCCCCTACAAAGATTCTTTGTGTGCCCAAGTGATTAAGTTGACTGAGAAAAATCTGGGTCCATAGATGTTGCAATAATTGCTAATATTTCTGATAGCAGTACTTTGAGAAATGTAAAATAATCACAGTTTGAATTTTTGTTATTAAATGACATACTCGTTTTCTTTTTCTTTTTCAGTCTGTGAGAAAAGAAAGTGCCTTAGTTTTCAATCCCAGAAACCATTTCTTCTGTGTTCTCATCTTTTCATAGCTGCCTTCACTAATCCCCGTAACAAGACTTACTTTTGCTCCAGTTCCTGCTCAAATACTGAATCAGGAAGGTAGACTTTTTATTAGTCTCAGCCCTAATCTTGTGACATTTAGAGTGAAGACATCTTTTCTAGAGGTAAGTGGATCCCAGTGAAGATTCAGTATCCTTTGTTTATAGCTTCTGTTAATATTTAACATAATTACTTTTTAAATAAATTTGTATTAGATATACTCATTATACAGGGGTATTCATAGTGACAATTCCAATTAGACTTATATTGTACATTAATTATATTGCCCCCATCGTCTCTCCCCCTCAACCTCCTCCCTGCCCCACTTAAAGCAATTGCAAGAGGTTTCTTAGTTCTACTTCATATAGGTGTATGAAGTCCATCAACCATATACCAGCTCCTTAATCTCCTTCATTCACCCTCCCCCTCCCACTGGTATACCCCCCACACACTTTACCTATTTTACAGTCCTCTTTTTTGTTATTAATATTTAAGTTGATGTTCAAAGGGGGTTGTCAATGTATGCCCACTGTGGGTGCACTTTACTTTGGTCCATTCAACCCCTTCCATTGCTCTCCCTTACTCCTTTACCTCCCACCCTCATTTTTCAACAACTTTCAGCGTATATCTTTATATCCTCTACCTTCATCTTATTTTACAATATTACTAATGCTCTGTCAGTCTACTTTTCCTTTCCCTCTTTTTTATTATAAGTTTTTATTGGGATATACTCACTATACAGGAGAGGATTCGTAGTAACAATTCCAGTTAGACTTATATTGTACTTTATTTACATTGCACCCATTGTTAATATAAGCCCATTAACTTCTTGCATATTTTATATTTATTCCATTTGTTTTTATCCCATTGTACTTTGTTTTTTCTACCTTCTTTGGGATTAATCAGATCTTTTAAAAGTGGCCTAGTCTTTCTATCTTTTAAAAATAATTTTTAGTGGTTGCTCTAGGAAATATTTCATGGATTCTTACCTTATCACACTTTACCTTGAATTTGAAGAACACTTTATGTGATATATAAAAATTTTATAACAAGCAGTTTAGATGTATTCCACATTCCATTCTTTATGCTATTGTATTTTACTTCTATCAACATTACAAATTCCATAATACAGTTATTATTTTATCTTTAGTCAATTGACTTTTAGAGTTTTTTTAAATGAAAAATACTCCTTCATATATACCAAAATATTTATGATTTTCAGTGCCTCCCTGTCTCTCCTCTCCCTCTTTTCCTTCCTTCCTTTCCTTCTTTCATCCTTTTCTTCTCCCTCCCTCTTTACTTTTTCTCCCTCCCTCCTTCCCTCCCTCCCTCCCTTCCTTCCTTCCTTCCCTCTTTCCTTCCTTCCTTCCTTCCTTCTTTCCTTCCATGTATTCATTTTTCCATGGTTTAGCCTAAAGAAATTCCTTCAGCATTTGTCACAGTGTGGGTCTGCTAGTGTCAATTTCTCTCAACTTTTATTTACCTAAAATAGATTTTGCATTCATTTATAAATGAGTTTTTCCAGATACACATTAAGCCTGCTTATTTGTGGATTTATTACTGCAGTGTTGACCAAGTACAGTCAAAATTAATTAATTAGTTCAAAAGAAATTTCAAAAACAAAATTTTAAATTCTTACATGTGCATTCCTCAGCTCAGCTGATGTGAAGAGGCTTTCAGTTAGTCCTGGGATATTGTCAGTTGTGTTGAAATTGTTGGATAATCTGCTGAGTGCTTCCCTGGCCTTAATTTTGTGAAAATATGCCTTCCCAAACTGCAACATGAGGTTCCCCCAAAATGAGGTATAAATTATAGTAATTCTTCTAACTCAAAAAGGGAGCATAATGGGTTTAATTAATTGATAGAGTAAAAATTTGAGATATGTTGAAATGTGGCACATCTTTAGCAGAAGCTGGGTAACATTATGGGAAAAATGAATCCAGCATCCACAGTACAATGCTGAATTCTGTATATCTGGAACATGCATGGTTTTTCCTCAGTGGTAGTCTCCTTAGAGCCATTTACCTAAGATATCAAGGTCTATTGCACAATTAAGATTTTGCTTTCACTCTTCTGTTTTATTATCTTCTTTTTCTTTTTTTTTCCTCCTGATTCTAAGCTGGTCACCATTTTTACTCTTAAATGTATGCAATGTGTTTTTTCTCCGGTATACTTTTAAGATTTTCTTTCTTTTTTTTTTTTTTGGTACTGGAGTTTGAACTCAGGACCTTCACCTTGAGCCACTCTACCACCACATTTTTATGATGGGTTTTTTTCAAGGTAGGATCTCATGAACTATTTTCCCTAACTAGTCTTGAACTGTGATCCTCCTGATCTCTGACTCCTGAGTAGCTAGGATTACAGGCATGAGCCACTGGTGCCTGGCTTAAGATTTTCTCTTTATATTTGATTTTTAGTAGTTTTACTATTATGTCTTTCTTTTATATCTGTTCTGTATGAGATTTTCTAAGACTTGTATTTGAAGGTTGACTTTTTTAAACAAATTAGAGAAAAATTAGCTATGATTTCCTCAAATCTTTGTCCCATCCTGTCTCGCTGTTCCTTTTGAGATGCTGATTATTGACATGTTAGGCCATTTGATATTGGTCCACAGGTCGGTGAAATTCTGTTCATTAATTTTTTTCAGCTGTTCTTTTAGTTTCATATTGGAAGATTCTTACTGGCCTGACTTAAGTTCACCAATCATTTCTTCTTGAAGTATTCAATCTGCTGCTAATCCTAACCAGTGACTTTTAATATCAGATATTATGTTTTTCAATTCTAAGATACCCTATTTGTTTAATTTTAGAATTTTTATACCTTTCTTGAGATTCATTACTTCTCATCACCTCTTCACCTTTAGCTGTCTGTTTTCCTATAGATTTTTTAACATGTCACTTTTATTGATTTTAAAATTCCTTTTTTTTTTTTTTTTTAACAGGGTCTTACTATGTTGCCTTGGTTTGCCTTGAGCTCCTGGGCTCAGGTGCTTCTCCTGTCTCAACCTAACAAGTCCCAAACTGGTCTCAGGTTGGGACCATGCTCTTGAGATATGATACCTGGTCTCTATTTAAAAATTCTTGAATGCTAATTCTAATATCTGAGCCATTTTGGTGTCTATTTATAATAAATCTTTTAACTTTAAAAATTAGGCTTACATTTTCTTGCATCTTTGTAGATAGTCATTTTTATTCATGTATTGAACATTGTAAAAGATATGATATGGAATCTCTAGATTCTGTCATCTTGGAAAACTGTGATGCTTTGTTTTACTTAGTACTATGACATAGATACTAGTCTTAAATGAGGTCCACTGTTGGCCAATGGTTCATCTGAGGTTTCAGTGGAAAATCCAAAGTGTTAACCAAGTCTCTAATTTTTCATGGCTTGAACTCCAAACTCTGTCTCCCTAAGGTGAGGAAAAAATGCTGAAATCTCTGCTAAACTCTTTTATTCTACCTTCTGCTACTTTCCACTGAGTTCCTTGGAGTATAGCATTATGTCCTCACAATTAGGGAGTCAGTCAAGAATTTGAGGAGTTCTCTCCACAGATTTTTGGGACCCTTTCTTTTGACTAGGATTTCCCTTAGTTTACAGCAACCCAGAAGTCCTATACTCTGATGTCTGAATCCTCAGCCCAATGAGACTGTTGCCTAAATTTTCTCTAGAGGAAGTTTTCAAATTACAGATCAGTTTATTTAATAGTTATCAAATTATCTAGATTTTCTATTCTTCGGTCAGCCTTATTCTTTTTTTTCTATTTTAAACTTAAATTTCAAATTTGTTGGCATAAGATGGTGTGTTAATCAGCTTTCCATTACTGTAAAAAATACCTGATATAATCAACTTATAAAGAGAAAAGTTTACTTTGGCTCACAGTTTTGGAGATTTCAATCTATGATTGCTTGACCCTGTTGCTTTGGGTATATAGTGACACATCGTTTGGGAGACTGGAGTAGAGCACAATCAATCACCTCATGAGCCAGGAAGAAAAAGAAAAATGATCCTAGTTCCATCTCCTTTGAGGCCACTTCCCAGTAAGTGCTCTCTTCCCCTGCCCCCAACTCTCTTTCTCTCTCTCTTTGGTGGTACTGGGGTTTGAACTCAGGGCTTTGTGATTGCCTGGCAGACACTGTACCACTTGAGTCACCATGCCTCCAACTAGACCCCATCTCTTAAAGTTTCCACCATCTCCCAATAGTGCCAACCTGAACACATGGGGCCTTTGAGGACATTCAGATCCAAACTATAGCAGATGTGCATAATACCCTTCTTCAGCTTTTTCTATTATATGTAAGAACAGTATTGATACCCTTTCTCATTCTTGATTTTAGTTAATTCTGTCCACTTTGTCCCTTTATTAATTTTGCCATATTTTTTGTTTGGCTTTGGTTTTTAGTTTTTTGAGATCGTAGTCTTAGTTTTTAGCTGCAGGCTAGCCTTGAATTTTTGATCCTTCTGTTTCTACCTCCTGAGTGCTGAGATTATAGATGTGTACCACCATGGGCCAGCTTTGCCAGGATTTTAAAAAACTCAAAGAACTAACTTTGGATTGTTTAACCTCTATGTTGTATGTTTTATTAGTTTCTGATTTTCTTTCTTCTGCCTTCTTTGAATTTAATTTTCTATTTTCCCAACTTCTTTAGACAGATGTTTAGAATATTGAATTTTCAGCCATTCTTCTTTCCTCCTCTATTTCCCTCTAAGAACGGACTAGCTTCAAATCTAATGTGAATAAAAAATAAAATTGGATTTTATTTAAGTCATTGGTTTTTTATGTTAAATATAGCAAACATATCCTAAAAATATGTAATGACTGAGTTTCACGTATCAGTAAAAGAGTAGAGACAAAGAAACAGCTATAGTATGTAGAGTTGAAAACACAAGTTCAATGGAGACTGGAACTCACAGCTAACTGGAACCATGAGAACATAAACTACTTTTCTACTCCATTCCACACCCATGGTGTTCACAAAATCTAGAAAAGTGTATTTAACTTTCCAAAAGAGATTATGGAGTTTAATGCTACTTGTATTAAGATTTCAGGAGTCAAGAGATCTTGCATAGCATTTAGTACATTTTTGCTTAGCTTTGCTGAGATACGTGTGGGTTTTAGTATCTATCTTTATCCTAATATTCTAAATGCACACATAAAGTGTTCTGGATCAGAGGCAGAATAGTTATTATCCTTTATACTACAGTAGCTGTGTTAGTCCCCTTTTCCCAAGTGCTCACTCCTGGGTGACAAGTGGCTGGAGATGTTCCATAGGTAAAGGAAGGAGAGAAGGAGGAAACAAACCTTGTCCCCTGGAGATAAGATAGAAAGGATTCTCAGTTTTCACTCTAACCTTTTGGGATGAAAATACATTTCTCCATGGGCCACATGAGTCCTGGTGTCTTTTTTTTTTTATGATCTAGAGATGTTTCCAGGGTGCTGGGCCTTATTTTTCCTTGAAATATAAACACAGACCATGACAATTCTGGGATCCTCTATCTTGAGTTTTTTCACTGTTTGGAGAGCTATAAATTAATTTCTTAAGGCTTGTTCTGACCCCAGAAAACTTCAACTCTGTAGAAACACATGCAAAAAAGTGTTTTCTCTAAACTCCACAATGGCTCTGTATCAAAGCAAACACTGTCATCCCTTCTTTTTCCTGTTATACTGACATTTTATTTTTTAATAAATTTTTATTAGGATATATTCATTATACAAGGGGTGATTCATAGTGATAATTCTGACTAGACTTATATTGTACATTATTTACATTGCCCCCATTCTCTCTCCCCCTCAACCGTCTCCCCGCCCCATCCCTTTTTACTTACATCATACTCTCCTAAAAATGTCAGAAGAGTCCATGTCTAAGCTCTAGGCTTATGTCTTTTACCTTTCCTTAGGTTTATTCCAAAGACATCTTTTTTCTTTCATTTGAATTGCTTCTCTTTCTATCCCCAGTGTCTAGTATTATCGTCTAAAAGTATCTCTAAAGAGCATGAATAGCCATTTATATATTCTGGATCTAAAGTTTTTTAGTTGACTTAAAAGAAAACAGGAGTAAAATTACCTTTGCTAGATTTTTTTTCATACTTGCTAGGCAGGTACTATGCCACTTGAGCCATGCTCCCAGCCCTCTACTAGTATTTTGACTGTGGGAAATTAGGAAATTTGACAGCTCAGGACTTGCATGATGAAATCACTGGTAATACCAACATCTACTGATGGAGATAGGTCTATTGGCCCTCTAAGTGGTCCCCTTATCTATGAGGGGGGATATACTCCAAGACCCCCATTGAATTTCTGCAACCACAGACACTACTAAACTTTATATATAAAGTTTCATTTATAAATTAGACAGGTGAGGCATTAATAACAGATAATAAATAGAAAAATTCTAACAATATACCATAATAAAATTTATGTGCATATACTCTCTCCTTCAAAATATTCTTACTGTACTTTTTCATGTTCATTTTACATGTACCTTTTCATATTCATTTTATTGCTTCTTTTTGGCATATCCAAGTAGCCAGCATCACTACACTTGTGCTTTGGAACCATTGTTAAGTAAAATAAGGGCTACTTAAATACAAGCACTGTGTTACCATGACAGTTGATCTGATAACTTAGACAGCTACTAAGTGACTAACAGGTAGGTGTCTTATATTAGACAAAGGGGTGATTTATGTCCTATGCAGGACAAAGAGGAATGGTGCAAGATTTCCTCATGCTGTTCAGCGGGTATGCAATTAAAAACTTGTAAGTTGTCTATTTTAGAATTTTTCCACTTAATATTTTTGATTAACAGTTGACTATAGGTAACTGAAAATGCACAGTGAAAACACTGATAACGTGGGAATTTGTAGCTCCTGCATTGATTTAATCATCATTTCTTCTGCTTGTTGTAGTTATAAGTATTCCCTTTGGTGATCAGCTGTCCCTTTACAGACGCTTAATTGGTACACCTGTAGAAGCAAAAGCTTTTTAATTTGCCCTAATCAGGAACATTGGGTCATCTGTGTTTTTATGACCTTATGGAATATAGGACAGCTATTGAAGAGCAATATTAGGGTTCTTCTATACGTGCAATTAGGGAGTATATATAGATCAGTCATACTAGGGTAAATTATTTACAGACCTCAGTGGCTTATAAGCATCAGAGATGATGATGACATTGGATCTGCTCATGTTATTCTCACTTAATCTACCCTCTAGAACAACAGAAGAGAAAATTTGGTCAACTATGCTGAAGTCTTAAAGATTTGGACTAGAAGTGACACAGTCTCTTCCATTCACATTTCCTTAGCAAAAGCAAGTCATGCCTAAGTCAAAGCATTGGTGATATGCAGTCTTACCATGGGCCTGCAGAAGGACAGAAAGTCTCAGTGCATAGTGCTAATGACATTTCAGTGTAATTCACAAATTCAGAGTAGGTGACCATTTAGGGTTTGGGAGTAAACGTTCCTTTTCACCTTATTCTAAATTTTTGATAAAGATAGTATGTGGTAGGCTAAAACCATTGAGGGCTTCCTTCTGTCTCATCAGTAAAATAAGTTAGAATTGTTCTTAGCAGCTTCAGAATTATGCAAGCCTCACAGCAATCTTATACACAGACTTTCCATTACCTATTTTGGCTGTTCAGAGGCAACCCCACCTCTTTGCTTACTTCCCAGTTCTTGGTTGTACAATGTGTTACCATCTCGGTCTTTGTTAGTGAAGAGTTTAGACAGAGAGAAATGACCAGACAGAACATGTATAAAGTAAAGAAAGTAAAAAACACCCAGATTTCAAGAGTGCATTTCTGTTCACCTGTATATAAGTATAGAGATTCTGAGTAACATTCATGGAATTGAAAAGCTTTGTTGAGGCTAGCCAGGAAGAAGGCAATAAAAGATTGCCTTCTTTTATAATAATAAATAGTTTCTTATAATAAAAGAAACTAGATTCCAGTTTCACATAATGACTCAGAACAGAGTGACACAGAGAGATAATTTCAGAAGATGTGAAGACCAGGCACAGGTCTGAGCCTTGGTCCCTGTCTGAGGGCTATTGTTGCATCTCACCTACCCCCACATAGTCCCCTTCCTCAAATGCACCCCCAGCATTGTGCTGAGATATTGATGCTCTCAGTCCTCAGGAGACAGTGCCCTGTCTAGAGAGACAGAAGCCTGAACTTTGAGCTGTGTGCATGTCATCATCTCCTGTATTGTTCTTATTATAAAAAAGATTGGGAAATAATCTCTTGCCTCTTCATGGCCACTTCCAGTAGTGTTTATCCAGTGATATTTGAACTTCATGAATTTACAGATCCCTGAAATGAAGGACCATTGTATCTTGTATGGTAACAGTAGGCTCCTACTTTGAGCTTTCTTTTCAGATCTGGGGCTGTGTTTCAGTGAGTCCCCTTCAGCTCTTGTGTTAGTCAGCTGCCATACCAAAGTGTCACACACAGGGGTCTCAAATCAACAGTATTTATTGTCTCAAAGTTGTGGATTCTGAAAATCCAAGATCAAGGTGCCAGCTTCATTGGATTCTGGTGAGGGCCCTCTTCCAACTTGCTGATAGCTGCTTTCTTACTGTGTCCCCACATGATGAAAAAAGGGGGGAGGAAGAGATTCTGGTGCTTATTCTACTGGAAACTGATATTAGGTGATTATTGTTTTTATTGTTGTTGTTATTTTTTGAGGAGCAGTCTCACTACATTGCCCAGGCAAGTCTTCAGCCTCAGGGTAACTATGCCCATAGGCATGAGCCTCCGCACCTGGCTTGGTCAATTTTTTTTTTTTTTTTAATTCTCCAAGAAGAATTCTGGTAAATACAAATATAGTCAGCTCAATCTCATTGGATATATGCATTTTTAATCATACAAAGATCTTTTAAGATTACATCCTATCTATTCTTGGATTCACAAAGTGTTTCTTGGCATGTGGATGAAGTGCAAATGAAAGCAAAAGCTACGCAATGTGACAAATGTCCACAAGAGGGACCAGGAGCCCACAGCCTTCAACTGTAACTTGAGACTCCAGTCCCAGGTCCAAATTCCTGATCATTTACATGCAAACTAGCTTTAAAATATGCATAGTAATAGCTATGCATTTTTTTATGCATAAAATGCATACTGATGGTTACATTTTTTCAATAAGTCTAGGATTGAATAAAGTAAAATTAAAGCCTTTATCTCCCTATATGCGACTGCAGAGGTAACTAGTGAGGCCCCAGAAGAATCACAGGTGCCCAAAAACTCCTGCTCTGTCAGCCTGTTCCTGAGTTATGGCATCCTTGCAGGAGCTTTTCCAGGGGCAAAGGGTTAGGATGGGGCTTGGCCCAGTCGAGAGAGGATGCAGAGGAGCAAGAAGGACAAGCCTGCTCAGTTGCCTGCTTCTGCAGAGTGGCTGCCAACTCCGAGGTAGATTTGGGCCTGTGGGACATACAGAAGCCCAGATTGCCAGATTCAAGACACCTGGGTAGCCAGAGGCCAGGAAAGGGGCAAAGACTGTTGGCTCAGAAAATTGCCCCAATTTTGGGCTCTAAGTATATTAAAGTCCTAGGGCTGCCAAAACGACTTATTGCAACTGGGTGGCAATAAAACAATGGAAATGTATTTTTTCCCAGTTGTGCAGGTTAGAAGTCTGAAGTGGAGGTGTGATTGGTCATTTCTGGCTTCTTTGAGGGTAAATCATTACATGGCTCTTTCTTGGCTTCTGGTGGGACCAGAAATTTTGGGGTGCTTTGGCATGTAGATGTGGCACTTCAATCTCCCCTTCTATCTTCATGTCACCTTCTTCTCTATGGTGTGGCCCTCTGTCTTCTTTCTGTCTCTTATGAGGACACTCGTTGCATTTAGGGCCTGCCCTAATCCAGGATAATCTCATTTCAGACTGCACCTTAGTTACATCTGCAAAGGCCTTTATTCCAAATCAAGGCAAAATCTGAGGTTCCAGATGGACATTAATACTTGGTATGACACTCTTCTACCTCTACACCATGTATATGGTAAATATCTTATTTACTTAGAGCTGATGTGCCCTTTTAGGGGCATTCATATTCCTTTGAGGGTGACTGCTCATTTGTTAGATTGTGAAACACTTGGTATGGAAATGTTTGATTATGTTGAAAATCATTCACTTCATCTAAGAAATTTAAAAATTACATTTATCAATGAAAGAAAAGAAAAAGATATTAAAATAGACTTTTAGCTGTCATACTTTTTTGCACAATTATAAAGTATTTTAAAAATTTAAATTATATACTAATAAAAATTAAGTTTTTTTATCAAATGGTATCCCTAAATAATTAGGTAAAAAATTTTGTTGGTGGAAGTGGGTGTTTGAAAGCATCAAATAATTTTTTAAAAAGCCTCAATCAGGAATTACATAAACCATATATTAAAATTATATTAGTGATGGCACACTTAGAAATATATTATATATTTGAAAATAATTTTCATAGGTTTAAAATTAGTATTTAGCTTCTTCTCAGATACTTTGTAGTTTTAATCATGATTTTAGGATATAAAGAAAGCATCATGATTTTCTTTTTGTAACCAACCTCCATATAGATGTCCCTAAATCCCTTCAAGTTTGTCCCAAAATATGGGACAATTATTTTGCTGTTAATCATAACCTAAAAAAGGTATAACTATTGTCATAGTGTCCTTTTTATAAACACATTGTTTATATGTGTAGGCACACACATAAAATTAAATTGTAAACCACATATTAATATTTTATATTTACTGTAAATATTTTAAGAATTTTATGTTTTTATGTGAAATTGTAGTATGCATATGAAGTAGAATGTGACTATTTTTCTTTGGACATAAAGTTTATTTATAAGTATGTGTGGAACTACTACTTTGAAAAACTTGTCCTGTGTAGTGTGCGTGCCTGTAATCCTGCAGGAGGCTGAGGCAGGAGAATCACAAATTTGAGGCCAACCTGGGCAACTTAGTGAGATACTGTATCAAAATAAAAACAAAATTTTTTTTTTTTTTTTCGGTGCTGGGCACTGAACTCAGGGCCTTGCACTTGCCAGGGAAGCGCTCTTCCACTGAGCTAAATCCCCAACCCTAAAAACAAAAATTTTTAAAAGGGCTTGGGAATATTGCTCAGTGATGGAGTACTTGCCTAGCATACAATGAGGCCTTGGATTCAATCCCTAGTACTGCAAAAATAAATCAAATAATACATAAAATAGTGCATATTTCTCTACAGTTTTGTTCAATGAGTGTTTGATAATATATTCATCAGTCTACTACTAATAACATGTTTCTGGATTTATTTTTGTTATTATAAATAGTGCTGCATTGAATATATGTGAAAAAAATGTGAACAGATTCCAAAAATAGAATTGAGATGTCAAAGGCTATGTAAGGTTTAACTTTTTGATAGATTCTGTCAAATTGCTAGCAAAGGCTAGCACCAATTTACTGTTCACTTAAAGTTTACAAGGGCATCTGTTTTCCCACACCATTTCCAGCAGTCTTTTAAATTGACAAAGTTGAAAAATGCTGCCTTCTTTCTTACTTTAATTATGGGTGAGAAAATAAATAGAGATGATGAGAAACAGAGTCCTCTTGCTAGATAATTTGACAGTCACCCTTAGGAGAAAGCATGAGAACTTCATTGAAATCCAGCTCTTAATTATTCTAAGATAAAAAGGAGGTAGCAAAAGAAAAGCAGGAAAGCTATTAACATGATAAATAAGTATTTATCACATTGAGAGCATTTTAGCCATTATAAAAATGGACATTGACATCTGACATAGTGTCTTGCACACTGGAAGGAGATGTTGAGATACAAGTATCCTGGCACTGATACCTGGATTAGAGTCTTATATATAATCAGTCTAACATGATATTTGTATACATAATTAATGGTAAAATTTGGGGTATATCATTGAACCCTGTTTAACCATTCCATATCTATTTTCTTATGTGCATAAAAGAAGGTTATTAGGATCTCAGAATCTTAAATTTTTTTTGCCAATCAAGGAATACCTAGTTTCAATAAACATTGTTACTGATGAGAATTTCCAAAACAAAAACCTTTCTATTTTAATTCTCCAGTAGGTGGTGATATGACACCAAAAACTGATACTGAGTCAGTAACTTGGATAGGACTTTTCCCCTCAGGATTCATTTTAGAAACACTTTTTGCATAGTAGTAAAATTTTGATGTTATAAAAGAATGCACTTATAAATTTTATTGTGACATTTTATGTACTCACTTAGGATATCAATTGTTAATTTGTTCTTTTTAATGTCTATACAAATTGAGTTCTGAATTCGATTAATAACCTAAGATGACATGATTTTCAATCTGTAATAGTTTCCTCAGTTCAATTAATTTTACAAACAGTTTAGTTTTAATTAAATGATTTACATAATTAGAGTAATTGAGGGTGGGACAGAGAGCAGTGCTAGGAATTCAACCCCAGGCCTTGCACATGCTAAGCAAGTATTATACTACTGAGTTATGACCCCAGCTCTACATTGCTGAAACTTAAAATATGTGGTGGGAAAAGAGTTGAACAAAAGTCTCAAGTAAGGCCTTCAGCCATCTGGTTAGAAAGTCAACTTTTACTAATCATACAATTATATGGAAAAATTTGTTAAATGTACAAAAATTAGAAGTTCAATAAACATTTCAAGATTTGAAAAAGCTTTTCAAAAAAGTCATTTACATACTTACATTAATGACAGATAGTTAGAAAATAAAAAAATAGTATAATAACTTATTGACAAAAACTTTGCCTAAATACGTAGTGATTATTTTGGAACAAAATACATACTGACAATATTATAAGACCTTAGTAAGGGAAATAAAGAAAGACAGTTATAATTTCAGAGATTCAATGTAGTAAAAATGAAAATAATACTTGAGTTAAACATAGAGTAAATGTAAACACTCATTAAGTGCCCCTATAGACTTTTATAGAAGTTGACAAGATCGCAGTAAAATATTCTGGGAAAAGTAGCAAGCAAGCACACAAAATAATTTTTTATAACAATAGTTGACATTTTATAAAATTGCTAAATAGTTTACAAAACTTTTGTTAAAATTAAATGGTAACTGGAGGGCAGCATTAAAAGTTATCATGAAAATAGAAACAACTTTAGGAATGGATTATTATGTTAAAGATGCCTTACCCCCAAAGCAAACATATTTACTGATGCTTAGATAAAATACTTTATAGGAATTAATCTTGATGACTGCCACAACCAAATAGTGACTGTCAATGTGCAGGTTTAAAGCTCTAAGTAGAGTTATTTTGTGCTACTTCTAAAAAATTTCATGAAATTCTGCTTTATCTTAAAGCAAATGATTTAGATAGGAATGAAAAAATCACAGAAAGAATTGTTACACATTATTTCCTTGGCAAGACATGTAATCTGGCTGTTAAGGTTTTAAATAGGACAGGCAATAATCTCAGTTGATTTAGGAGGTATTGTCTAAATGAAGGATGGGAGATGAGCTCAGAGAACGTGCATAATTTGTTTTTTAAAGAAAGAATGAATAAATCCTGCCTACCCACACTCTTGCTATCTGAACACAGGAACTTAAAAGACTTGGCCAAGTGTTCTCAGAACCCTTTAATCCTGATTCAGGAATAGAATACATTGAGATAATTGGGGATATTTGTATATTATGATAGATTTAACCAAAATTGAAAGGAGAAACCTGAGAAAGGAGCCTAAGAAAACCAAAGTCTGCTTTAGCCAAGTATAGAATGATTCATAGATATAAAAGTGTTCCTTCTGTCTCCTGCACACAGTTAGTGCACTGCTCCCAGCCTGTATTTGTGTGGTCATGTGGTTTCATCTTTCAAAGCCTGGCCCTCAGAAACCTCCTGTGTGCCCCTGACACTCTTCCCCCACCTCCTAACTCCATGCAGAGGAACTGTCTGAGGATACCAGAACCCCAGGGGATGGCAAAGCCCGGGTCCCTCAGCTGCTACCCATTTCCAACATTTGTATTCAACTTTTTTGTTGTTGTTACTGGGAATTGAACCCAGGGCTTCAGCATGTTAGGCAAGTGCACTACCTCTTGAGCCATGCTCCCAACACTTTTGTTTCAGTATTATTTAAATGTCATTTTATCGGTGCAAATTAATTGTACAAAAGTGTTTCATTGTGATATTTCCATACCTGTAATGCTCTGATCAAATTACTGATTCTGATCTATTACTCTTTGATAACCCTCTACCCCTATCCTTTTTAATAATTGTTAGTTATACTATTTTCAAACATATATAATGTACTTCAGTCATATTCACTCATTATCCTCTTCTTTCTCCCTTCCACTCTCACTGGCTCTCTCCCAAATAGTCCTCTTCTTGCAATCATATATTGTTATCATTATTATTAAGAACTAGATTCTGCATTTAAGTGAAAATGTGACATTTGTCTTTCTGAGCTTGGCTTGTCTTGCTTAGCATAATGATCTCCAGTTTCATTCATTCTCCTGCAAGTGGCATAATTTCATTCACTGTTGGTGGGAATGTAAATTGGTGCAGTCACTATGGAAATCAGTATGGAGGCTTCTCAAAATACTAAAAATAGAACTGCCATATGATCCTGCTATGCCATTCCTGGGCATACATCTCTGAAGGAATGTAAGTCAGTATACAATAGAAATACCTGCACACCTATGTTTATTGTAGCATTATTCATAATAGCCCAGCTATGGAAGCAATCTAAGTACCCAACAACCAATGAATAGATAAAGAAAATGTGGTATATAATCACAATGGAGTATTATTCAGCCATAATGAATAATGTATTCGATTTTGCATGAGTGAAAAATAGACATTTACTGCGAAATCTCGGGATTTGTTTTACAGACACTAGTGTTACTCTAGTTAATAAATGTTACTGGATTTTTATTTCTATTCATCAAAATATAGATTTTCTTAATTGAAATTAAAGCATGAATGATAAATTTAATATGCTGCTTTATTCTCTTAATTTTTCCATCAGATTATTTTTGTATTAAAGTGTTGACATGCTGACAATTTCTAAAACCTGTATTAGTATTTTATACACATGAAATATTCTATTTTACTACTCATGTTTGAATGCTTTGTACTAGACTTCCAATTTTCACCATAATAAATTATGCTAGTACTTCTTATATCAATAATTTGGGGACTTTACTCAAAATGGAATTATCTGGTGAAAAAATAAAAAGGGGATGTGTGGTCAGTGGCCATTCTACACTATACGAATTCCTAAAAATTACTGAGCTGTGCAAAATTATATAGCATGTTCCATGGAAGGAAAAAATGAAAACTTAAACTTTGTTAAAATTAAAAACTTTTGCTCTGTAAAAGAAACTGTTTAGGGAATGAGAAGATAAGTTAGATTTTGAGAAAAACCTTGGAAACACATACCCAATAAAGAACTGCCTTCCATACTATACAAAGAACTCATAAAACTCAGTATCAAAACAAATGACCCAATTAAAAAATGGCAAAAGACTTTAAAAGATACCTCACTATGATGTACAGATGGCCAATAATCATATGAAAAAGATGCTTAGCATCATATGTCATCAGGTAATTGCAATTAAAATAATGAGACACCACTACACATCAGTTAGAATGGCTAGAAAATACAGAATACTGGCAACCCCAAAGATAGCAAAGATGTGGAGCAGTAACAACTCTCATTCATTCCTGGAGGAAATGCAAAATGGTTCAGTGAGTTTGGAAGACTGTTTCGTGGTTCCTAACAAAACTAAACATTGTCTCACCATGCAAACCAACAGTCACATTCCATGTTATTTATCAAAATGAGTTGAAAATTTACGTCCACACAAAAATCTGCATGTAAATGTTTACAGCAGTGCGGTAGTCAGTTTTTCCATTGCTATGACAAAATACCAAATAAAAACAACTTAAAAGAGGAAAGATTTATTGTGGCTCACAGTTTCAGAGGTTTTAGTCCATGGTCAGTTGGCCCCATTGCTTTTCAGGACTGTAGCAAGCCAGAAACATGGTAGAAGGGCATGCTTACCTTGCAGTGTCCCAGAAGAACAACAGGAAGGTTGTGGGAACAAAATACACCCTTCAAAGCACAACCCAAGTGACCCATTTCATCCAACCAGGCCCTACTTCCTAGTTTCCGGCACTTCCCAATAATGCCATTAAATTATTAATCCATTAATGAACTGATCCCATGATTAGGCCAGAGCCTTCATGCATGATCCAATCACTTCCCTAAAGCCCCACCTCTGAATATTGCACTGGGGATCAAGCCTTCAATGCATGAGCCTTTTTTGGGGGGGGTTGGGATACTTCACATTCAAACCATAATAAGCAGTTTGCTCAAACTTGGAATAAATCAAGATGTTCTTCAGTAGGTAAGTGGATAAACTGTGGTACATCCAAACATTGGAATATTACTCAGCAATAAAAAGAAATGATCTAATCAAAAAATGGAGGAATCTTAATGCATGTTGCTAAATGAAAGAAATCAATCTGAGAAAGCGCTATATTGTACAATTCTAACTATGTGCCTTTCAAGAAAAGGTAAAACTGTGGAGATAACCAAAAAAAGATCAATGGTTGCCAGAAGGTAGGGGAAGAAAGAGAAGAATGGGTGGAGCACAGGGAGTTTCAGAAAAGTGAAATGTTTCCATGTGATACTGTAATGAAGGATACATGTCCTTGTACATTTGTCAAAACCCATAGAATGTACAAGAGGGGGTGAACCTAATGCAAACAGTTGCCTTTGGCAAATAAGGTATCAATATTGCCTTATCAAGTGTAACAAATCTGCTGCAGTAGAACAGAATGTTAATTAGTAGTAGGGAAACTGTGTATGGAACTCTGGTGCCTAGTCAATTTTTTGTAAACCTAAATCTGTTCTAAAAAATAAAATCAATTACTAAAAAGGAATAAAGAACCAACAACAAACAAATGCACATGATATGACAAAATGAGATAGGGGGCATGGCACTCAAATACCTTGTCAGTGATATACATTGATTAGAAAGGAAATGATATTTAAAAAATAGTTATGAATATGAGAAAAAATTTAAAAATCAAAAAGTTCCAGTGTTGGTGTGATAGCAAAAAAACAGTTGAACTTATTCATTGTTGCTCAGAGTAACAGTGATATGATATCCATTATGGGTACCATAATATAATATCCATGTTGATGGATGTGGGTCACACTTGGTAAATGGAGGTAGCTGGATGCTTTGAGGGGAGTGTGTGCATTTTCTGTATTTTTTCCACTCAGTTTAACTGCAATATTCTTAGCATTTCTTACAGACAAAATCATGCAGAAGAAAATGATAAATTCAAATCATGGTCAAATTATTCCTAAATAAATAAGTTAATTAATTGTGCTAGAACAAATGCAGTTTTCAAAGCAAGATTATCACAAAACTGGCTATGGTATTAAAAGGCTTATTAAAAACACTGGTATTTAGCTCTGCCATTTTTATTCCACAAATTCCACCTCTGGAGCAATGATTTTCACCTCTTTTTGCCAATTTATTCAGATAATTAGACCCATATTGTTTTTAAAAATGTCTCAATTTCTAGTTCTTTGCACATAAGTTTTAGAAATTAACCACTGATGGGCTGGGGGCTGGTGGCTCAAGTGGTAAAGCACTTGCATCTCAAGCAGGAGACCCTGAGCTCAAACCCCAGTATCAACAAAAAAACAGAGAGAGAAAGAAAAGAAATAGACCGCTAGCATTTGCTTGGCTCTTGTACACTTTTCATGCTCTTGCTCACCCCCACATTCTTCCAGCATTATATTAGTAGACACTCTTTATTATTACAGCTTTATAAATACTGCCTGTTATCAAGTCACGTAACCTGTTATGAACATCTCTACTTTCTAGCACAATTTCTGTCCTGAACTTTGAGTCTTTGTATTTATGTTGGTTCATTTAACAGATAAGTAGTATTAATGGATTTATTTACTTTTCTTCTCTGCATGTCAATTTTGATAATTTCTCTATGTTCTTTAAAAGAATATTACCTCTGTAATTTTACAATTGTGTTTTGTTGACATGTATAGCTTTACACCTTAACCCATTTAGAATTTATTATGGTTTATTTATTTTTCTGTGTTGGTGATCGAATCTAAGACCTTGAGCATGCTAGGCAAGTGATCTATCAATGAGCTAAATCCCCAATTCAGAGTTTATTGTGTTTTATCATATGACAAATAAATCAAACTCTTCTTCATAGAAATATTCAATACTTTAAGCATTTCATTGTCAGTAATCTTCCCTCTTTGACTTTGCTTTATTAGTTTGTCTTAGAATCATGTACAAGTAATTGTTCATGCCATCTATATGCATTTATTGTTTATCATTTATTCATATGTGCATACATTATATGGGCCCTTCCTTCTCCCCTCCAACCCCTTGCTTCCAGGCAGAACATGTTCTGCCCTCTTTTCCAATTTCATTGAAGAGAAAACATGAGAGATAATAAGAAAGACGTAACATTTTTGCTAGTTGAGATAAGGATAGCTATACAGAGAGAAAGCATTGCTTCCGTGCACATGTATATTACAACCTGAATTGATTCATCTCTATCAGATCTCTTCTCTACTTCCTGGTCACCTTCCCATACTGGCCTCTGTCAGTTTAAGATTACTTTATTTGCTCCTCTACAGTGGGCACATCAAACACTTTCAAGTTTTGGGTTTCCTGCCTTTCCCTATTCCTCCTGTATGTGCTCTCCCCTTAGCGTGTGACCCATGTCCAATAATACTACTGCATTTGTTTTAGGTCCAATGTCTGCATATGAGGGAGAACATGATGATTTTTGGCCTTCTGAGCCTGGCTAACTTCACTTAAAATGATATTCTCCAGTTCTATCCATTTACTTGTGAATGACAAAATTTCATTCTTTTTTGTGACTGAGTAAAATTCCATTGTGTATAAACACTACATTTTCTTAATCCATTTGTCAGTAGTGGGGCATCTTGGCTGTTTCCTTAACTTGGCTGTTGTGAACAGTGCTGCAATAAACATGGGTGTACAGGGGCTTTGGAATAACCTGAGTCACATTCCTTTGAGTATATCCCTAGCAGTGGGATTGCTGGATCATATGGCAATCTATGTTTAGTTTTTTAAGAAGTCTCTATATTGTTTTCCAAAATGGTTGTTCTAGCTTACATTCCCACCAGCACTGTATGAGGGTTCCTTTTTCCCGCATACTCGCCAAAATTTGTTGTTGGTGGTGTTATTTATATAGCTATGCTAACAGGAGTGAGGTGATATCTCAGTGTGGTTTTGATTTGCATTTCCTTTATGGCAAGGGATGGTGAAAATTGTTTTCATGTATTTTTTGGCCATCTGGATTTCTTCCTTTGAAAAAGTTCTGTTTAGTTCAATTGCCCACTTCTTTATTGCTTCATTGACTTTGGAGGAGTTTAATTTTTTGAGCTCCCTATATATTCTGGTTATTAGTCCTTTGTTTGATGTATAGCCAGCGAATATATTTTCCCACTCTGTGGGTGGCCTCTTTAATTTAGAGACCATTTCTTTTGTTGTGCAGAAGCTTTTTAATTTCATGTAGTTCCATTTGTCCATCCTCTCCCTTAGTTGCTGGGCTGCTGGAGTTCTATTGAGGCCTTGCTTATACCTATTACTTCCAGGGTATTCCCTGTTCTTTCCTGTACTAACTTCAGAGTTTAGGTCTGATATTTACATCCTTAAGCCACTTTGAGTTGATACTAGTACAGGGTGATAGACATGATCTAGTTTCATTTTTTGCAAACAGATAACCACTTTTCCCAGCAACATTTGTTGAAAAGGCTGTCTATTCTCCATCGTATGTTTTTAGCACCTTTGTCAAAAATAAGGTGGGCATAGCTGTGTGGATTCATATACGAGTCCTCTTGTGTGTTCCACTGGTCTTCATATCTATTTTGTGCCAGTACCATGCTGTTTTTATTGATATGGCTCTGTAATATAGTTTAAAGTCGGGTATTGTGATACCTCTAGAATTCCTCTTTGTGCTGAGTATTGCCTTAGCTATTCATGGTCTCTTGTGTTTCCAAATGAACTTTAGGGTAGATTTTTCAATCTCTGTGATTAATGTCATTGAGATTTTCATGGGAATTGCATTGAACATATAGATTGCTTTTGGTAGTATAGCCATTTTACTATGTTGTTTCTACCAATCCATGAGCACAGAAGATTTTTCAACCTTCTATAGTCTTTCTCAATCTTTTTCTTCAGAAGTTTGTAGTTCTCCTTGTAGAGGTCATTCACATCCTTTGTTAAGTTTACTCCCAGATATTTGACTTTTTTTGAGGCTATTGTAAATGGCATTGTTTTCATATATTCTTTCTCAATTTGTTCATTGTTGGTATATAAAAAAGCTACTGGTTTTTGTGAGTAGATTTTGTATCCTGTCCCACTGCTGAAGCTGTTTATGGTGTCTAGGAATTTTTGGGTAGAGATTTTTGGGTCCTTGAGGTATAGGATCATGTTGTCTGCAAATAGGGATATTTTGACAGTTTCTTTACCTATTAGTATTCCTTTTATTTCTTCTTCTTGCCTTATTGCTCTTACTAGGAATTCCAGGACTATGTTGAATAGGAGTGGGGAGAGTGGGCACCCTTGTCTTGTTCCTGATTTTAGGGGAAATAGTTTCAGTTTTTCTCCATTAAGTATGATGTTGGCTATAGGTTTGTCATACATCACCTTTATAACATTGAGGTACACTCCTTCTATTCCTAGTTTTCTTAGATCTGGTGTTGAATCTTATTAAAGGATTTTTCTGCATCTTTTGAGATGATCAAGTGTTTTTTGTCTTTGCTGTATTACACTTATTCATTTGTTGAACACCCCTGCATCCCTGGGATGAAGCCAGCTTGGTCATGGTGAATGATCTTTCTGATATGCTGTTGGATTTGGTTTGCCATTATTTCATTGAGGATTTTTGCATCGATTTTCATTAAGGAGATTGGCCTATAGTTCTCCTTTTTGGATGTGTCTTTTTCTGGTTTTGGGATGAGTGTAATACTAGCTTCATAGAATGAGTTAGGCAGAATACCATCCCATTCTATTTTGTGGAAAAGTTTAAGGAGAGTTGGTATTAGTTCTTCTTTAAAGGTCTGATAGAATTCATCAGAGACTCCATCAGGTCCCGGGATTTTCTTTTTTGGGAGACTCTTTATTGTTGCTTCAATTTCATTTCATGTTACAGATCTGTTTAGGTGGTTAATATCCTCTTGATTCAGTTTTGGATGGTCATAAGTATCTAGAAATTTGTCCATTTCTTCAAGATTTTCAAATTTATTGGAATATATGTTCTCAAGTAGTCTCTGATGAGTCCCTGGATTTCTTTGGTGTTTCTTGTTATCTCCACTTAGTTGTTCCTGATTTTACTAATTTGGGTCTTTTCTCTCCTCATTTTAGTCAGATTTGCCAAGAGTTTGTCAATCTTGTTTATTTTTTCAAAGAACCAGCTTTTTGTTTAGTTGATTCTTTGTATGTGATTTTTTTTTGTCTCTATTTCATTAATTTTGGGCATTATTTTTATTATTTCTCTCCTGTTTGATGTGGGTTTTGCTTGTTCTTGTTTTTCTAGGAGTTTGAGATGTAGCATTAGGTCATTTATTTGAGATCCTTCTGTCCTTTTAGTATATGCACTCATGGCTATGAACTTTCCTCTTAGCCTTTGCTATGTCCCATAGGTTCTGGTAGGTCAGGTTTTCATTTTAATTAACTTCCAGGAATCTTTTAATTTCCTCTTTTATTTCCTCAGTGACCCACTGATCATTGAGCAATGTGTTGTTCTGCTTCCAATTGTTTGCATATTTTTTACTATTGTTTTTGTTTTTGAGTTCTAGCTTTAATTAATTGTGATCAGATAGAATGCAGGTGTTATCTACATTTGCTTATATTTTCTGAGGCTTCATTGTGACTAAAACATGATCAATTTTGGAGAAAGTTCCATGGGCTGCTGAAAAGAATGTATATTGTATGGATGTTGGATGAAATATTCTGTATACATAAGTTAGGTACACTTGATCTGTGGTGTGATTTAGTTCTAGAATTTCTTTATTGATTTTTTGTTTGGATGACCTATCTGTTGGTGATAGGGAGGTATTATAGTCTCACACTACCACTGTGTTGGAGTCTATATGTGTTTTTAAGTCCTTTAGAGTTGTTTGATGAAATTGGTGTCCTGACATTGGGTGTATAAGTTGATAAATGTTATTTCCTTTTGGTGTATTTCCCCTTTTATTAGTATGAAGTATCCTTCTTTATCTCATTTGATCAATGTAAGTTTGAAGTTTATTTTGTCTGCTATGAATATTGCTACTCCTGCCTGTTTTCAGGGGCCATTGGCTTGGTAAATCTTCCAGCCTTTTATCCTAAGCCAGTGTTTGTTTCTGTCAATGAAATGGGTCTCTTGTAAACAACACATTGTTGGATCTTCCTTTTTAATCCAGTTTGCCAAACAGTGTCTTTTGATGGGGGAGTTGAGTCCCTTGACATTCAGTGTTAATATTGATAGGTATGTGGTAATTCCTGTCATTTAGTTGTTTTTGTTGTTTAAGGATTTGGTTGTGTGCAGGTGAATCAATGCTACTCTCTGATTCCTTGTTTTCTTCTCCTGTGGTTTGATACTGCCTGTCCTGTCATCATTTTATTTACTTTCATCTCTGTGTGCCAAATTCCTTGGAGCATCTTTTGTAGTGATGGCTCTGTGGTCATATATTATTTTAATTTCTGCTTATTGTGGAAGATTTTTATTGCTCCATCTATTTTGGATGATAGTTTAGCTTGGTAGAGTATCCTAGGGTTCAGATTATTTTCATTCAGTTCCTGGAATACCTTACTCCATGCCCTTCTTACTTTTAAGTTTTCCATTGAGATATATGCTGTGATTTTGATGGGTTTAACTTTATATGTTATTTGTTTTTTCTCTCTTATAGCCTTCAATATTCTTTCTCTATTCTCTGTGCTTGTTGTTTTAATGATAATATGGCATGGGGAGTTTCTATTTTGGTTAAGTCTATTTGGTGTCCTAGAGGCTTCCTGTACCTGAATGGCCAAAACTTTCTTGAGATTTGGGAAATTTTCTGTTATTATTTTATTGACTATATTTTGAATCCCTTTTGTTTGGACCTCTTCTCCTTCTTCAATGCCCATGATTCTCAGGTTTGGTCTTTTGATGGAGACAGTGAGTTCTTGCATTTTCCTTTCATAGTTCTTGAGTTGTTTGGCTAACAGTTCTTTGGCTTTTTTCTTTAATTTGTATTTTATCTTCAAGTTCTGAGATTCTGTCTTCCACTTGTTCTAGTCTGCTGGAGTGGCCTTCCACTATGTTTTGTGTTTCTGTTTGATTCTGTTTTCTGAGGTTTTCCATACCATGGGTCACTTCCTCTTTAATACTTTTTATTTTCATCTTTAGTTCATTTATCTCTCTATTTATAGTGTTCTCGATCTCACTTTGGTGTTTATTTATGGCTCCTCTGAGTTAATTTATTTGTTTCTTGTCTTCTCATATTCTTTATTATTGCTGTCTTGAAATTTCTTGAGTGCATCTTGTACATTTTGGTTAACCACATCTAGTATCTTCTCCATGAAATTCTCAGTGATTATTTGCAAGATTTCTTTTTTGAGGGTGTTTTTTTGGCCATTGCTGGGTTCCTTGGTGTCATTTATCTTTGTTTTGTTGTGGTCAGGATCTGGGTATCCTTTTTCTTCATTTCCCTCTGAATCCTGTATTAAATTACCTTTTTGAAGAGAATGGTTTCCATCTCTTGTTCTTCTTCCCACAGCTCTACTTGCTACTGTGCAACTATGTTTTTGATAGACTAGTTGGTGGTTTTAGTCACCTGTTTTCTTTCCCTTGGTTTAATTTTTGTGTTATGTCTGTCTTGGTTCTTAGCTGGATTGGTGTATATTTCTGTCCCTGCTCTGGAGGTGAAATTTAGCAATGACCAATTTACAGTTTCAATACCCAACCAGTAGTTTATATATTATATAGACTACCTCTTGGTGGTAATATCTATAAGCAGTGGGAATTGGGGGTTAATGTTTGTTTGGCTAGCTATAGAAATTTGGGGAGTTAGATAGGGTGGCACTAAAAGGGGAGGCGGGAGGTGGAGTGGATGAGTGGGGAAAGCAAGGCAGAGGCTGCTGGATTTTGAGGCCCTTGTGTGTGTTTGGGTGTATTTCTGTTGTTGTAGTGTAGGGTGCTTGTGTCAGGGATTGCAGGGGGTTGGGCTTGTGTAAAGTTGGTATAGTAGGTTGGTCAGCAGGTGGTGTGTAGGAGGAGGGTACTCTGGTGACAGATTTGGGGGGAATGGGAGGAGAAGTTGTGGGCAGGGGGAGAGAGTGGATGAGAAGGAACAGAAAGATTAGTTGGGAAGAAGAGCAATGGATTTTGGCAAGGAGAAGGAGGGAGAGTGAAGGGGTGAGAGTAGGGATGAGAAGATGATGATGGCAAAGTTAATAGTATAGAAAGGAAATAGGAATAAAAAAGAAATAAAAATAAAAAACCCAAATTAATAAAACAAACAAACAACAACAGTAAAGAAAAAATAATTAAAACAAAAAAAATGCCAGGTTCAGAAACAATGGAATTTCAGTCTTAGTTTAAGTTCTGGAATTACTCCTCCAGCATCCAGTCCTGGTATTAGCATATAAGCAGAAGCTCTGATGTGGTCTCACCAGGTGATTGGCTTGTGAGTATTGTTTGTTCTTCTGTCTACCAGTTTAGTTGAAATTGTGAGGTGAGGTAGGTTTGCCAGATCATGCAGGGTGGTCAGAGCTATTGATTTCCCTAGCTCATAGCTGCTTTATCATTCAGCTGAAGCTGTTTGGTCAGCTCCTCCCCCAGTGAGGTGAGGCAGTTCAATTTTGAATGCTGCCCTCTGGTTCAGGAGATCAGCTCTGTAATCCACTACCTGCCCTGCTTTGGAGGTGGCTCATCACTGTGTTTGTTTACTGGGATTTCTGCACTGGGAGTTTATTTCTTAGCCCCATCTCCTTTCTCTGGTACAGGTTGTGTTCCACCTGTCCCCTCTGCTGATTGTGTTTTATTACAGTTTGCTGTTTGTTTTTCAGTTTTATGGGGCAGTTCAGTTTTGGATGCTGCTCTCTGGCTCAGGAGATGATCTCTGTGATCCACTACCTTCCCTGCTTTGGGGAGTGGCTTATCACTCACCTGCTCTCAGTCTTCACTGCCTTTCCTGTGTTTATTTACTAATAGTTCAGTGCTGAGACCAGCTCCTTGCCCCTCCCCCTTTCTCTGGTGCACATTAAGCATTCCACCTACCCTCTCAGCTGTTGTGCTAGATTACAGTTTGCTGTTTGTTATTCAGTTTTTCTGGGAGGGATCAGTCTGCCCACAGGCTGTTCTGGTTTATTTCTTGGGGATAGATAGCGGAGTTCTGCATGGCACGTGGTGCTCACCTGTTTGTTCTGTCAACTGACAGGTTTGGAGCCAGCAGTGGTGGTGGTGGAGGCAGCAGCTGCAGTGGTGGTGGCAGCAGCAGTGAGAAATGGTGCCAAATTTTCTCAGTATAACATGGCATGGGGATGCTTTCCATGGGCTAGGGGTTCATGATGTTGAAAGCTTGATTCTGGTTGGTGTTTTATTTCTGCTTGATGGAGAAAGGAGAAGAGAAGGAAAGAAAAATGAAAAGAAGAAAAAAACTTGCCATGGGGAAGGAGCAGTCTTGCTGGCTGTGCAGCAGATCACAGCTATTAGGTGCAATTAAAGGCTGATTTGTGGGTTAGTCTTTCAGTTTTTCCTGGACCTAGTTTGATGGCAGTTATTATTTTGGATAGAAGCAGTCAGAATTACTGAAGTGTAGCTCCAAAATCTCAGGGAGGTTTTGGAGTCATGGAGCTTAGGCTTTCTGCTTCTGTACCCTAGTTGCCATCTTGGATCCCATCTGTACTCTTAAATCCACATTATTCTTGTTCAAATTGGTGGGCTTTGTACAATGTCTGGACATGGAGTCTCTATTATTTTCTTGAGCATTGCTTTGGTATTGGTGGCTCTATTCATTTTCTGTGATGTCTCCATGTTTGGTGGTTGGATTTACCCATCCTCTCTCTCTCTTTCTGTGTGTGTGTATGTGTGTGCACCCTTCCATTATCTGCTGGTGTCATTTGGCTAGAAGCTACTTGGTTGTACAGTTTATATTAAGCACTACTCTACTAATGAGAGTATCTGCACTAATTTCCTGCCCTTCTGATCCTTATCTTGAGGAGGTAAATTTTTTTTTAAAAAATACACATTTTTTGAAGCATACTCACATTTTGCTGTTGTATTACACTTGTTTTTGGATTAAGCTCAGAATAGGCACAAATGTGTTATTATAGCACCATCTATTCAGAAGTATCAATACTACATTTTATTGATGGAAGTTTTCACTTGATCCTTTCAAAAGAAGGAGGGAGATGCTAAAATCATGTTAATATGGAGATTATTAATTGATTTTTAAGTTATCATACTCATGATTAAGGAATTTTCCCAGGAGAAACACTGGCTTATAAAGCATTTGCTTATGGATGACAAAGTTCAGGGTCACTTTACTTCTTCCTGGAATATTTGCTGACCTGTCTGGTCCAAAATCATCCTTTGATACACATTTATTGTCCCTGCCTCTTCTTGGTCATTTGCATTCTGCCCTTTAGAGTTGTTATCTTTCTGCAACTTGGTGTTTTGGCTTAAGAGATAAGCTCCTTCAAGGTATGTCCTTGGTAAGTTCCTTTACTTCTCTGTCTTATGGTGTCTAGACCAACTCATCACATAGAAGAGGCAAAGAATATTGGTTGAGGCTAGGCATGGTGAGTCAAGCCTGTAATCCTAGTTATTCTGGAGGCAGAGATTGGTAGGATTGCAGTTTGAGATCAGCCCATTCAAAAACTTCGCAATACACCATCTCAACCACTAAAAGCTGGGCAGACATTGTGGTACACCTGTCATCCCAGTTATGTGGGTAGCTTAAATAGGAGGATCAGGGTCGAGGCTAGCTCAAGTATAAAAGCAAGACCCTATTAAGAAACAAACAAAAGTAAAAGGATTAGGGGCATGACTCAAGTGGTTGAGCAACTGCCTGGAAATGCAAGGCCCTGAGTTGAAACCCTAGAACTACCAAAAAAAATACTGATTGAATTTTGTTAATGACTTTTGATCATAGAATATCCCAGTGTAAAATTTTACTAGCAAACTAGTTTCTTTTATTATGTACACACATGCACACACACACACTTTTTTTGCTTTCTTGTGAGGTATCTTTGCAGAACACAGAAGCTTTGTTATCTCCTATTTTGCCAGACCACATGTGTGACAAAATTGCTAATTGCCAACTGAAAGGAAGTCTCAGAAGGTCATCAACAGTATATGTCAGCTTCAGAGCTCTCATGCCTTTTTCTGTTTTGCAGAATTGTGCTTTTAAGGGATGTTTTTCTTCTCACATAAAGACCCAGAGGAAGTTCAAGAATAAATCTAAAAATGCACTTCTCAAAAAATGTTTTGGTGTATAGGATTACTGATTGGAAGCAGGCAGCTATACTGACTTCAAGAATACACTGATTAGGCTTTTTATTTCCTTTGTGGCTTAAACAGCCATATATTCATCTGAATTTGAAACCATCAACTCCAACCAATGGTTTTAAGCTGTTAGAAACTGCCAACTGTTAGCTTAGTAACAAGTTAAATTCATCATTTGTTTTTTGTAGATGTAGAATAAATGAAAATTCAGAAACAGAAAGATAAATTTAGCTCATATTTTACTGCGTGACAGAAATTTCTCAACCTAGTGATATCAGTGAGACTACATTAGTAGTAAAGATGATATATCAAGGATGTGATTGAACACACAACTTTGCAGCATGGAAAAATTTCACGAGTCAAACCACAGCCCCATAAACATTCATAATATGTTGTGTTTATAAAGTATATCTATTCATTATTATTTTTAAAAATGAAGATCTGTTTGCTTAAAAATATCTGCATGATTATTTAGCAAGGTCTTGTCACAACACCACAAATAGATTTTTCTGAAATCATTTTCGTAGGCAGTTTGGCAACTTCAGTGAAGTGCACAGCCTAAACTTAATGTGAAGTGTATATTTTCATGGATAAAATTATTGTAAATTAGATTAATCACTTTTGAGACTTACTGCCATTTCTTTAAAACAATGTCTCTGTTCATCAATACTACTGTGAAGTACTTCGTGTCTTCCAAATGAAGCAAGGTTGTCTATTGTTTAGTAATTTATTCTTTTGATGGTGATCAGAAAAGAGAAAGAGCTGCCTGCCTCCTAGCTTGAGAAACCTCAGGAAGCATTGAGTAGTTTCTTGGTTTTTGGGTCTGGGGTGTTGCCAACTTACTGCATAGACTGTGTTAAGCCTGTAATGGGAGTGCTAGAAAAGTTTTAATGGGAAGCATTGTAATGATCCCACTTTCCTAGTTCTCTGCTTCCTCTCCATTCTCCAATAATGGGCCAATCCTTTCAGGATCTTTCTAGCCAAATTCTTCCTGGCACAAAGGAGGCAGAAGGACTGGAATTCATTGAAAGTGGGTTGTTTTGTACATATGTAAAATCACATCCATTTATTTTGTCACTTTGATGGCTGGCTAGTGAAATTGTAGAGATATAAAAGGTAGGAATAGTGTAAAGTATAAATAGAGAGTTTTGGCATTTACAGAAGCTCCAGCATCTGTGTAAATCATCTGAACAGATTAATATTGGTTAGGGCTATACCTGACATTTAGGGAAAACATTTTCTTACACATGCATAGAAACAAAGGAAAACTCTAACCACTAAGAAGTACTTTAACTTTTTATATAACGAGAGTGACTCTGAATATCTGGCATTAGTAAAGTGAGATGCTGTACACAACTAGAGAAGTTGGTTCAACAGAGTACATACTAGGAGGCAGTGCTGTGCTGGGAACTGGATATAAATATCAATTAAGTAGTATTACTCTCCTAAGAACTTAGAGTCAAATGCAGGGGGCAAATGTAGATGGAACATCATCTCCTAAATGAATGTATGCTGCTTTCTTGAAATTATTATTGTAGTTCACCTTTTATAGATATTTTTCTAAATGTTCATAGTATTTTATACATTTTCAAAAATTGCCATTCTGGGGATTGAACCCAGGGCCACTCAAATGCTAGACAAGCACTCTACCACTGAGCTACACACCCAGACCAATTGGTACTGTTATCCAAAATTGAATGTGTAAATGGCTACTTTAATGAGCATCCAATTGAGATTAGCTATTTCTATGTAATATATATACTTATATATATATAACATATTCAATATAATTTGAAAAACCAAATGTCTACTATGCATATGAAAATATGTTCCATTTCATTAGCACGTGAGAAAATCATACAAGTAATGAGATGCCATATTTATTATGCAGGCATATATAATATATAATTCAACACACACACAATAACAGATATTTGAAATTATGTACATGACACAGAAATCTATACACAAAGATGGAAAAATGGAGCAAAAGGCTATATACCAGTGGAGGTATGTACCAGACTTTCCTTTGGAGTGTGGGAGAGGGTAGCAGTATGAGATGGTGGAGATATGAACGTGATGGTTAAAGCTATATTAGTATTATCTGCAATATTATATTTTCTGCATACTTCTCTGTATATTTCTGGAATTTCATACATATTTTTATTTGTTTATCCATTTGAAATTGAATGTACACATACAAGTGGCCACTTTAGGACTAATGTGCATCTAATTGAGATATTCTCTAGCTTTTTACATATTTATATAAAAACAATATACCATATCACTTTATATGTTGACAATTTTCATTTTGTCTCAGTTAAATTTTCCTTAAAATCATCACTCTAGTTTCTCCATTTCCAACTCTTTTTATAAACTTCCATGCACTATTCTAGCAATTGGGTCTTAGACTGCTGACTGATCATGGTAGTAATTATGTAGTAGTGGTCTCTCAGACAATGCACTGCATTGTGGCTTCAACCATATGTTATGAGCTGATATATGAAAACACAATTTGGTGCAAAAATGTACTTTGGTCACAAAATGATTAAGGCAAAATTTCTGGTTGTAAAAAGGCTAATAATTTGCAATCGAAAACTACTTGTACACCATATCACTTTAGTTTGGTATAACAAGATAAGTTGGACATCATAAATGAGCATTGTGGAGGATCCACAATGGCGGCTAAAGTAGGTAATCAGATCTCCTAATCTCTGTGACACCAGAAACCTCCTTGAGACATTGGAGCTACACTTGGGTAATTCTGGTTGCTCCTAGCCAAAATAATAACTGCTATCACATTAGGTGTAGATAAAATTCAAAGACTGACCCTGAAATCAGCCTTTAATTGCACCTAACAGGTGAAAAAATCCCACCCAGCACAGCCAGCAAGGTGTGTCTGGCTTCTGGCCCTGGGAAAAAAAGCCCCTGGTCACTTCTCTTTTTCTTTCTTTCTTCTCCCAACAAGCAGAAGACAAAGCATCAACCAGAATCAAACTCTGCTACATCCTGGACCCCTAGCCTATAGAAAGCCTCCCTACACTGCACTGCACTAAAAACTGCAGCGCTGTTTCTCCCCACCAACTGGCTCCAAAGCATGTGAAACTGCAGAAGAAACACATGAGCATCATGCACCACACGTGGCTCCCCTACCCACCCATCCCCACCCCACTCCAGAAAAATAATCCAGTTTATCCCCTGGGCAGACTGAATCCCCCCCCCTTGCAAAACTGAAAATCATAAATAGTGAACTGCAATCAAACACTGATATCGGAGGTGGGGATGGAATCCTGAATCCATCCTGGAGAATGGGGGTGGAGCAAAGAGCCGAACTCTCAGAGCTGAACTTTCAGGGGTGGGGCAAGGAGCTGAACTCTCAGCACTGAACTCTCAGTGATACATGCATAAAAAAGCAAAGACTGAGAGCAGAGGCAAGCCAACAAACTAACTGCTCAGGGGAGCCACCAGCACCCAGGAGAGATTGAAAAAGGCATAAAGGCTGAGAGAGGGAGTGGAGCTACAAACTAGCCTCTCAGAAGAGCTGCCAGAACTCAGCAGAAGTCACGGAAAGCACAAAGGCTGAGAGCAGGCATGGGAAGACAGGCCAACTTCCCAAAGCAGGGCAGGACATGGATCCTGGAGATGATCTGTGGGGCAGAGTGCAACATTCAGAATTGAATTTCCCTGCCTTGCTGGGAGAGAACCTGACCAAACAGAGCTGTAGCTGGAAGGCAACACAGCTGCTGCCTGCTGAAAACAACAGCTTTGACCATTCTGCATGAGCTGGCAGTCTTACCTCACCTCATAATTCCAAATAACCTTGTGAACAAAAGGTCCAAATACAATTCACAAGCCACTCACCTGGTAAGACCACATCAGAGCTTCTGCTTGAATGCCAGTACCAGGATTGAACACCTAGGAATAACTCCAGAATGCCAATACCAGGATTGGACAGCTAGGAATAACTCCATAACTCCTGAACAAAAAGTTCAGCAATAGACTGAACTTTTTGTGATCCCTAAACCTGGTGTTTTTTATAGTTTCTTTTCTTTTTCTTTTTATTCCTGTATTACTAACTCCATCACCACTATTCTCTTATCCCTATTGTCACCCTTTTCACTCTCTCTCTTTCTCTTGTACTGCAATCCATTGTTCTCCTTCCCAAGTACTCTTTCTGCCCCTTCTCATCCACTCTTTCCCAGGTCTTCACCTTCCCCACCTGTCACCACCCTACCTCTCCCTCCTACACACTCACCAGTAGCCTACTGTACAAACTGTATACAACCCCAGCTCCCTGCAATCCCTGACACAAACACTCTTCACTATAACAGCAGAAATACACCCAAATACACACAAGGGCCATAAACCCCAGCAACTCCCATACATCTTAATCCACTTGCCCACCCCTTCCCCCTCTTTTTAGCCACCTTTACCAATTCCCCAAAATCTATAACTAGCCTAATAATCATTACCCCCCAACTCTGACTGTTATTGATATTTTCATCAAGTGGGTTTCTATATAATATGTAAACAACTGGTCTGGCATTGCACTTGTGAATTTGTTATTGTTAAATTATACCTCCAGACCTGAGACAGGTAGAGCACATCAACCTAGCTAACAACCAAGTCAGCCACAACACAAAAATTAAATCAGAGAAAGAAATCAGGCAATCAAATTCACCAACTAGCCTACCAAAAATATAGTTGCACAGCACCAAGTGGAGTGATGGAAAGAAGAAGAAGACATGGAAACCACTCACCTCAAAAAAAATAATACAGGACTCAGTGGGAAATGAACAAAATAGATACCCAGTTCCTGACCTCAACAAAACAATGGTAAATGTCACTAAGGAACCCAGTGATGGCCACAAAAAAACTCTCAAAGAAGGGAAATTCATTGAGAAGATACTAGATGTGGTTAACCAGAATGTACAAAATGCAATCAAGAAATTTTTAGACGCCAAAAATAAAGACCATGGGATGACATAGAAACAAATAAAGGAATTCAGAGAGGACTTCAACAAACATCATATTGAAACAAAGGACACTCTAAAATGAGAGATACATGAATTAAATAAGACAACACAAATTATAAAAGAGGAGTTGAACAAAGATATGCAAAACCTCAGAAGAATGAATCAAATAGAAATCCTGGAAATAAAAAGTCCCTATAGTCAAACAAAAAAACACAGTGGAAGACCACTCCACCAGACTACAACAAGTGGAAGCCAGAATCTCAGAGCTCAAAGATAACATAGAAATTAAAGAAAAAACAGAAGAAGTATTAGTCAAGAGTTAAGAAAGGAATATGTAACTCAAGAGCTGTGAAAGGAATATGCAAAAACTCAGCAACACCATCAAAAGACCAAAAATGATAATCATGGGCATTGAAGAAGAAGAGGTGCAAGCCTAAGGGATTCATAACATGTTCAATAAAATAACAGAAAGTTTGCCGAATCTCAAGAAAGTTTTGCCCATTAAGGTACAGGAAGCCTCCAGGACACCAAACAAACTTGACCAAAATAGAACCTCCCCATGGTATATTATCATTAAAACAACAAAAACAAAGAATAGGGAAAGAATATTGAAGGCTGTACGAGAGAAAAAACAAATAACATATAAAGGTAAACCCATCAAAACAACAGCAGATTTCTCAATGGCAACATTAAAAGCAAGAAGGGTGTGGAGTGAGGTATTTTGGGCATTGAATGAAAATAACTTCAGTCCTATTTTGCTGAAGTTATTCTACCCAGAAAAAATGATAGTTTTTCTACTCTGCAAAGCTATCATTTAAAATTGACAGGGCAATAAAAATCTTCCATAATAAATAGAAATTAAAACAGTATATTACCACCAAGCCACAACTACAGAAGATTTTACAAGAAATTCTACACACAGAAGATGAAAGCAAACAAAACCATGAGAAGATGGGAAGTATCAACCACAGGAAAAGAAAAGACAAGGAATCAGAGAGTAACATTGATTCAGCTGCACACAATCAAATCATTTAACAACAAAAACAACTAAATGACAGGAATCACCACATACCTATCAATATTAACGCTGAATATTAACAGACTCAAGTCCTCTATCAAAAGACACCATTTGGCAAACTGGGTTAAAAAAGAAGATCTGACAATCTGTTGTGATCTGACAATCTGTTGTTTACAAGAGACACATGTTATTGACAGAAATAAACACTGGCTTAGGGTGAAAAGCTGGAAGAAGATTTATCAAGCCAATGGCCCCAGAAAGCAGGCAAGAGTAGCAATACATATATCAGACTAAGTAGATTTCAAACTTACATTGGTCAAACAAGATAAAGCAAGACACTTCATACTGATAAAATGTGCAATATGTCAAAAAGAAATAATAATTATCAACCTATGTGCACCCAATGTCACTGCACCCAATTTCATCAAACATACTCTACAGGGACTTAAAAGCACATATAGACTCTAACACAGTGGTAGTGGGACACTTTAATACCCCTCTATCACCAATAGATAGGTCACCCAAACAAAACATCAACAGAGAAATGCTGGAACTAAATGACACCATAAATCAAATGGATCTAACTGATGTCTACAGAATATTTCATCCAACAACAACACAATATTCATTCTTCTCAGCAGCCCATGGAACTTTCTCCAAAATAAATCATATCTTAGGACACACAGGAAGCCTCAGCAAATATAAGAAAATAAAAATAGTACCCTGCATTCTATCTGATCACAATGCATTAAAGCAATAACTCAACAACAAAGACAATAGCAGAAAACATGCAAATAATTGGAGCTGAATAACACATTGCTCAATGATCAGTGGGTCATAGTAGAAATAAGAGAGAAAAACAAAAGTTTCCTGGGAGCTAATGAAAATGAAAACATGACGTACCAGAATCTATGGCACATGGCAAAGGCAGTCATAAGAGGAAAGTTTGTAGCCATGAGTGCATACATTAAAAAGACAGAAAGATCTCAAATAAACAGCCTAATGCTACATCTCAAACTCTAGAAAAACAGGAGCAAGCAAGACCCAAAACCAGCAGAAGGAGAGAAATAATAAAAATAAGGAACAAAATTAATGAGCTAGAGACCTAAAAAACATACAAAGAATCAACAAAACAAAAAGCTGATTCTTTGAAAAAATAAACAAGATTGACAAACCCCTGCAAAACTTACTGAAATGAGAAGAAAAAAGACCCAAATTAGTAAAATCAGAAACAACTAAGTGGAATCACCGAAAAACACCAAAGAAATCCAGGGAGCCATCAGAAACTACTTTGAGAAACTATATTGCAATAAACTGGAAAATCTTGAAGAAAAGGACAAATTTCTTAATACATATGACCATCAAAAATTGAACCAAGAGGATATTAACCATCTAATCAGATCTATATCACATAATGAAATTGAAGCAGCAATAGAATCAGTTCAGCACCTGATGGATTCTCAGCTGAATTCTACCAGACCTTCAAAGAAGAACTAATACCAACACTCCTTAACCTTTTCCATGAAATAGAAAGGGAAGGAACACTGCCTAACTCATTCTGTGAATCCAATATTACAACCACCCCAAAACTGGACAAGGACACATCTAAAAAAACAACTACAGGCCAGAATCCTTAATGAACATTGATGAAAAAACCCTCAATAAAATAATTACAAAGAGAATCCAGCAACAGATCAGAAAGATCATTCACCATGACCAAGTCAGCTTCATCCAAGAGATGCAGGGCTGGCTCAACACATGCAATCAATAAATGTAATACAGCACATTAATAGGAGCAAAGACAAAAACCACTTGACCATCTCAATAGATGCAGAAAAAGCCTTTGATAAGAATCAACACTACTTCATGATAAAATCTCTAAGAAAACTGGGAATAGAAGGAATGTACCCCAATGTAATAAAGGCTATATATGACAAACCTATAGCTAGCATCATACTTAATGGGGAAAAACTAAAACCATTCCCACTGAACTCAGGAATGTAGCAACAGTGGCCACTCTCCCCACTCTTATTGAACATAGTCCTGGAATTCCTAGCCAAAGCAATAAGGCAAGAAGAAGAAATAACAGGTAAACAAATAGGTAAAGAAATAGTCAAAATGTCACTATTTGCAGACAATAGGACCGTATACCACAAAGACCCAAAAAACTCCACCCAAAAACTTCTAGACATCATAAACAGCTTCAGCAATGTTGTAGGATACAAAAACAACTTACAAAATTAGTAGCCCTTATATATGACAAACCTACAGCCAACATCATACTTAATGGAGAAAAACTGAAACCATTTCCCCTAAAATCAGGAATGAGACAAGGGTGCCCACTATCCCCAGTCCTATTCAACATAGTACTGGAATTCCTAGCCAGAGAAATTAGGCAAGAAGAAGAAATAAAAGGAATACAAATAGGTAAAGAAACTGTCAAAATATCCCTATTTGCAGACAACATGATCCTATATCTTAAAGACCCAAAAAGTTCTACCCAAAAACTCCTAGACACCATAAACAGCTACAGCAAGGTGGCAAGATACAAAATCAACTCACAAAAATCATTAGCTTTTCTATACACCAACAACGAACAAATTGAGAAAGAATATATGGAAACAATTCCATTTACAATAGCCTCAAAAAAAAAAATCAAATATCTAGGAGTAAATGTAACAAAGGATGTGAATGACCTCTACAAGGAGAACTACAAACCCCTGAAGAAAGAGATTGAGGAAGACTACAGAAGGTGGAAATATCTCCCATGCTCATGGATTGGCAGAATCAACATAGTAAAAAATGGCTATACTACCAAAAGCAATCTACGTGTTTAATGCAATTCCCATCAAAATCCTAATGACATTCATCACAGAGATTGAAAAATCTACCCTAAAGTTCATTTGGAAACACAAGAGACCGCTAATAGCCAAGGCAATACTCAGCAAAAAGAGCAATGCTAGAGGTATCACAATACCTGACTTCAAACTATACTACAGAGCCATAGCAATAAAAACAGCATGCTACTGGCATAAAAACAGACATGAAGATCAGTGGAAAAGAATAGACGACCCACACAGCTATGCTCACCTTATTTTTCTCAAAGGGGCCAAAATATACAATTGAGAAGAGACAGCCTCTTCAACAAATATTGCTGGGAAAAGTGGCTATCTGTCTGAAGAAAGCTGAAACTAGATCCATGCCTGTCACCCTGTACTAGTACCAACTCAAAGTGGATTAAGGACCATAATATCAGATATAAAAACTTGTAGTACATACACAAAAGAGCAAGGAATACCCTAGAAACAATAGGTATAGGCAAGGACTTCCTCAGTAGAACTCCAGCAGCCCAGCAACTAAGAGAAAGGGTGGACAAATGGGACTACATGAAATTAAAAAGCTTTTGTACAACAAAAAGAAATGGTGTCTAAATTGAAGAGTGTACCCACAGAGTTAAAGAAAACATTTGCTAGCTATACATCAGACAAAACACTGATAACCAGAATATACAGAGAGCTCAAAAAACAACTCCCCCAAAGTCAATGAACCAATAAAGAAGTGGGCAACTGAACTACACAGAACTTTTTCAAAGGAAGAAATACAAATGGCAAAAAAAAAAAAAAAAAATGAAAAAAGTGCTCACCATACCTGGCCATAAAGGAAATGCAAATCAAAACTACACTAAGATTCTATCTCACACCCCAGTTAGATTGGCTAGCATCAAGAACACTATCAATGACAAATGTTGGTGAGGATGCAGGGAAAAAGGAACCCTCATACACTGCTGATGGGAATGTTAAGGTAGTACAACCACTTTGGAAAACAATATGGAGGCTCCTTAAAAACCTACTCATAGATCTGCCATAAGATCCAGCAATACCACTTATAGGGATATATACCTGCACACCCATGTTTATTGCAACATTATTTACAATAGCCAAGGTATGGAAATAGCCAGATGCCCCATAACCAATGAGTGGATCCCGAGAATGAGGAATTGATACATAATGGAATTTTACTCAGCCATAAAGAGTGAAATTTTATTATTTGCAAGTAAATGGATGGAATTAGAGAACATCATCTTAAGAGAAGTCAGCCAGGCTCAGAATGCCAAATATCACATGTTCTCCCTCATGCAAATTATAGACCCACAACAAATACAGTAATATTATGGACATGGGTCACACACTAAGGGGAGAACATGCACGGGAGAAGTAGGGAAAGGAAAGGAAACCTAAAACTTGAATGTGATTGATGTGCTCCCTGTAGAGGAGTGAATAAAGTAATCTCAAACTGGTAGAGGCTACTATAGGAAGGGGAACTGGAAATAGTGAAGAGGTCAGGTAGAGATGAAAAAATGTGGATTGCAATACACAATGCATGGAAGCAACGCCAGGAATCTCTCTGTATTGCTATCTTTTTCTCAAACTAGCAAAAATGATATGTCTTTCTTATTATCTCCTATGTTTTCTCTTCAACAAAATTAGAGGGTGGATAGGGGGAAGGTGGCACAAACAATGTATACACATGTAAGTAAATGTAAAAATGATAAAATAAAAGTACAAAAAAGAAATGTGCATTGTGTAACTCATGGAAAAGGGGAAAGTTATTAGAAAAATAACAAATTCTTAATCTCAAGGAATTTATCATTGGCATAACTTAATTAGTTGATGAATAAAACCCTCAAATAGAAGGTATCAATAAATGTAAATCAAGTTTTTGGTATTCCACTTGGCATATGTGCCAACTATTTGGCCTATGTGCAACTATTTGGAAATCTGTCCTTTTTATTGTCCATTATTTAGTTTGGTGGTTCCAAAATTTTTTGAGTATGAGTACTCCTCAGTTGCTAGTAGTGGTACTGTAATCTCTGTAGTTTATAGATGATGCTAGGAATAGATATTACTATGATTGAGAATTTCATGTACTAGTCCTGTGGCCAACACATGTAAATTGTCAGCAGAAAAATGGTAGAAATGGAGAGAGTAGAAGTTTGAGGATCAGTATGTTCACTGATCCTATGGGGGTTTTTTTCCTGTAAATCTGAATTGGATTTCCCCCCAAAAATCTCAAGAATATGTGGAGAAATAAGCATTATTCAAGAGAGAGAGTTTAGGGCCTAATAACTACACAGATATTCTCTGGGAAGGGAATAGAATCATTATTGGGTATAAGGTAAAACACAGTCAAATGTATTCTGACATTATTGTATATAAAGTGAAACATCTTCAGTTCTAACTCAGCCAGTACAGAACTCCTTAATCTGTGTTCTCCCCTAAATCTCCAAGGCATTTGGGCATTACAAGTAAGCTTAGATGCTTCCTGGACCTGGGGATACAATGCAAAGGACTTGTAGAGCAAGGGGGAACCTGCCTGGCCCAGAGGTTGAAAAATTCCCTGAAACCAACTATAGTTCCCTGTCTACAGAGAAGAGAGGCATCTATATGGAAAGCAGCCCAGAATCAGACAACTGACCCATATATAAGAGTCTCCAGCTGGTTTTAATTGATTTGAACAATGCCAGGGATCAGGCCCAATGTCTTGAGCATGTAGGTGAATGCTTGGCTAACTGAGCGATATTCCTAGCTTAGTGATGAGAAATAGCACCTCAACTTTGCGAATACACTGTCTTTCCTGAATACAGAGAATACTTTAGCTACCAGTGGTTAAAATTACCAACAAAAATGACTCAGCTTTATATGTACAAATTCCAACACAAAAAGACATGAAACATGAAAAAAAACAAAACAAAACAAGGCAACATGGTCCCTCTGAACCTCCATAGTAAAACACACTACTGATAGTGAATTAGCCAAGTAGATGAAATCTCAGACAAAGAATTCAAAAAAATAACTATAAGAATGATAAAAAAAATTGAAGAGAACATGAATAAATGCCTAAATGAATTACAAAAGAAATCTAAAATAAAATAAAGAAGACAATGCAAGATGTGGAAGAGGAATTCAGTAAAGACAGAAATTCTGAAAGAATCAAATTGAGATTCTAAAAATGAAAAGTTCAATAAGCCAAATAAAAATATTGTTTAAAGATGGCCATCCAAGTACAGGAATTTTTTAGGGCTTTTGGAGTTAAGAACAGAAAAAAAACTCTTCAGAGCATATTATAGTTAAAACCTTAAGTATACAGAACAAAGAAAGAATATTGAAAGCTGCAAGAGATAAGCACCAAAGTCACCTTTAAAGGCAAATTCATTAGATTAACAATAGACTTTTCATTAGCAACATTTAAAAAAATGTTTAATTTTTTTGGCAGTACTGGGGTTTGTTAGGCAAGCAATATACCACTTGAGCCACACCCCTGGCCCTCAACTCCTCAATAGAAACCTTAAAAGGAAGGAGGGGATACAGTGATGCCCTGAAAGAAAATAACTGCCAATCTAGATTACTATACCCATCAAAGTTATTCTTCATAATTGAAGGAGAAATAACAATCTTTCATGATAGACAAAGACATTAAGACAGCACTAGACACTAAGACTGCACTGCTGAAGATACTTAAAGGAATCCCTCATGCAGAAGAGGAAGAGAAATGCAACCATAAAAATATAGGATAGAATAAATCTCACTAGATAAGTAGATAAGTAAATGAGGATTATGGAAGAATCATACATTAAAAAAGAAGGTGAATATGGTTGAGGTACTCTCTATACAAGAAAGTATATAGAATTTTTAAACCATTGAAACTACCATAAGAAAGGGACTAAGGTAAAAAGAAGAAAAATAGAAGAGATGAACAAAATCAGGCTTTAATACATATAAACATGGAAGTGCCACAAGGAAACCGTCTGTGTAGCTACCTTAAACAACTAAAATGTCATTTTTTTCTTTTTCTTTTCTTATTCAAAATTAGAGAACAGGAGGGTGGAACAAGTCCTGCCTGGGGGGGTTGATACCAATGGGAGGGGAAGGAGGTGGGAAAAGGGTGTAAGAGGGTGAATATGGTGCAAAGACTGTGTATACATGCATATAAATGGAAAAACGATATCTATTGAAACTATTCTATGAATGTGAAGGATGAAGGAGAATGGTGGAGGGAGTGAATTCAAGTGTGATATATTTGATATATTGTAAGAACTTTTGTAAATGCCACAACATACCTCCACCCAGCACAACAATTAAAAAAAAGAATCAGGATAGAAATTAATGGAGTGGAGACTAAGAGAACAATACAAAGAATCAATGAAACAAAGAGCTGGTTCTTTGAAAATATAAATGAAATTGACAAATTATTATCCAAACTAACTAAAAGAAATTGAGAAAAAAACCAAATTAATACAATTAGAGACAAGAAAAGGAATATAACAACAAATACTACTGAAATTCAAAGGATCATTAGGGAATACGTTGAAAATTTATTTTCTAAGGAACTGGAAAACATTAAGAAATGTCTTCCAAAATTGAATCAAGAGAATGAGCTGCCTCTCATTCTTTCTATGACCTTTTGTCCAAAGCCTTTAAAGCAGTGCAGACTTCTTTTAGGTAAGGAAGTAATTTGATTCACCATGAGATGTCATACTAATGGGGTTTCCTTGGTGACAGTACTTGGGAACCTACAGCCACCACAGAGATCCTACCGAAAGAGCATATGGTTCTTTGAGTGGGCCTTTTCTCACTAGAAAAACTGAGAAGTCATCTTCATTATGATATAATCAAATACAATATCCTGAAGAGATTAAAAATAATCCTCAATGTAGTCAGTTATTCACCCCCGATAGAGGACTTGTGGTAAAATGTGACCAGTATATGCATAAAGAGAAAAAAAAAGAACTTGATTGAGCTACAATTGATTTGAAATTTCCTTCTTGGGAAATATGGATTGAAATTACTCTGCTTTTGTGGATAGATAACCAAATGAAATACAAGACACCTAAATATAGCATTTGGAATATATATATATAAATAATTCATTGCTTACCCAAATTCCGATTTATCCATGATATCTTGAATTGCTTGCTGAATCTGGCAGCCCTATTTTAGGGACTTCCCATTAATAATACCACCAGCAGGCCTAGTCTGCAAAAGAAACTTGCAGGAGAAATAATTCCCTTCCTCCCCTGATTCAGAAGTCAGGAGGAGAAAACCATCTGTACCTTCTTCTTCATTCCTTGAAGTAGAAAGTAGTGAAAGTGCTATAGCTTGGCTTAAATCTCCCCCAATAACCCATGTGTTGAAGACTAGGTCTTCAGCTTGGCACTAATGGAAGATGGTAAAAAATGGGCCTGGTAGAAAGAAGTTAGGTCACTGGAGGTGTGACCTTGAGAGGATATTGGGACCCTGTGTGTTTCCTATTTCTCTCCTTCCTGGCTACCATGAAGTCTGCAACCTCCTCTACTACATCCTCCCTTCATGATATGCTGCCTCATCACAACTGCTCCCACCCCCCCAAAAAAACAAGGCCAATTGACTATAGAGTGAAGCCTCTGAAACCATGATCCCAAATAAACCTGTTATTCTTTTAAGTTACTTATCTCAAATATTTTGTTACAGTGACATAAAACCATTTATTTGCATTTATTGCACTATAAATATATTTATGCTTGTATTTAGATTTGTGTATTCGTGTATCTTTTACTTAGAATTACGTTTTCAATACAAATGAGTTAAATGCTTATCTTGGGGCATAATTTGCTCAGAGTCTATGCCTCACACTGGTGAGGTTTGGGAAATGTACATAAGACAGGTACATTCTCTCCCATCATAGAATTTATATGATATATAAATTCTTCATGGAAGAGGGTCAGACAGTTTGCAAATGTCAACATGTGATTAATAATATGATGGGAAAGTCCCAGATGTTTTGGACCCTCATATGATGAAAACACATTTTCTAGGATTTATTTTGACTAACAATTATACACTTTTAAACATTCATCTTTTGTGCCCCCTGGAAGAACCCTGTAATACAAAGCAGTGGGAATTTGAGATGCAAGCCAGTATTTTACAGCCCTGTGGGGGTCCTGGATGCTTGTTGCTTGGTTTGAAACTCACCTATTAAACTACTAATAAAATTTCCTTTTAGGAATTAAGACAAATATGGAAGCAAATTACTTTCTTCTTTGTAAACTAGCAAAAAAGAAAACAAACTCAGGAATGAAAATCTAGTTAGGATTTTAAAGAAAGCAGTTTAATTAAAAAACAGACATTAAGCTATTGGGCTCTAGTGATGAAGTGTGTGTGCGCATGTGTGCCATTGTGAGATAAAGAGATGCCTGAGGATAATAGAATGCTAATCTTATTTACTCTGCTTCATAGAGTTGATCTTGCATGGGGATTGTCTTATATTACAACACAGTGCTTCTTAGAGTGGGAAGAGAATATTAATAGAATGATATCTTGGCAGTGTCTTTCAGTAAGCCATGCCTGTAGCTACGGTTCTGACTGTTGTTTGATATATTCATGAGCAGTTTGTTAGAGTCCAGCTCATATAACCTTGAATCACACTACACTGCCCAAGAATTCTTTCTTTTAATCAACAAAACAAGAATCTGACTGTGATTGCTGGGTGTCCGATTCACACTGCTGCATCTCCAATTGTTCCCACCCAATTGATCTTTGCTGAATTGAGACCAGACGTCTGCACATAGAAACATGTTCAGAAAGGTAAAATTAAGGCTGTGACTTATTTCTCATTTGACATTTTAGGCTCTGGTGGCTTTAGATCATCCTCAATTACTTTAAGGTTCTGTACCAGAGCCTTGTAAAATGCAAAAATATCATTACTCCAAAGTGAATTTACTTTTTATTTCTTCTCCTAAACACACCACCTCAATACTAGTACAATAGTATCTATTTATAGCAGATTTTAATTCAACAGTTTGGGATAAATTAATTAGCATAGAAAAAAGATTTTGTATTTGTTAGCTGAAAACTGGTTAAATTCTTTTCTAAGTGCACACATTCATGAGTGTGCACACACACAATTTAATTAAAATTAAAGTTTATTACAAAGAAATCACTGCTTGGAATGTCTTCCTACTCTGCCAGACTCAGGGATAAAAAACAAAGGAGACTATTACTGCATGTGCATTCGTTAGAAAGTGTTCCAAAAGGGCAGAATGTTTTTCTTTTTGGTCTGTTTTGATCACTGTTGCTTCCTAGGCATATAAAAAAAAAGACAATTAATATTTGTTGAATGATTTCTTAGGCAAGAAAATGGAAAGATACACTTGGGAAAAGGAAACAAAGGGTAAGAAAAACACAAAGTGTCTTCTTTTTTTTCTTCCTCTCCTTCCCACCTTTTTTCTTTCTTATCTGTGTATGCAATTTTGAGTGGTTACTATACTCCAGTCCATGTGCTAGGTAGGCTCTGGGACATAGCCATGAATTAGACATACATCACCTCTAGCCTCTAGCACTTTGCTAGTATAAATCACTCTGTACATTATAAGTTATGTGTTCTCAAGATGAAGGTCTTCGGGCTCTGGAGTTGAGAAGGTTGTTTACATAAATACATCCTAGTGCTTTCACAGAGCTTCTAAGACTGCAGCACCACTTAAGTACACAAGTGCCCAGTCTGTGGACAAGAACTGGAGAGATATAAAAAGATTAAGCAGGATTATTCAGTAAAGATAGTTTGTCATCTATGAACAAAAGTGTTCTATAATGGTTACAAGGATGTGAAAATGACTTTATTACATAGGACTTTTGATTTCATGTAATGGTATCTGTTCTAGACTGTGAATCGTTTCACTGTTGTGTTCAGATGAGTTTTCATTTTGACCTCAGTTCATCTGCCAAATCTCCCCTATTCCTTCAACTGTAAGCATGACATCCCTGAAAGTTCGTAATTTTTGTCTTGTAAATATTCTAGTTGATTATGTAATATTTTCATGCAATGTGTGTGTGTGTGTGTGTGTGTGTGTAACATATGCATGTATGTTTTGAAACATAGTAATATAATAGCACCATGAGTACTTTCCTCTCTTCCATAGCCAGGGCATTACCATTACCTGGGTGTTGCTGTTTCATTCTTACTTCTTAGCTTTTGCTTATATAGTCTAGCCCTGACTAAAAATGCTTTCCTTTGTTCCTCCACATATTCAACTCACCATCCTTTAAAGCTCTGCTTATATCCTCTCTTCTTTGTGAAGCTTTTCTCCACATGGCTAGTAATTTCCCCCTTCCCAAGTTCTTCTAGCACCTGTGGGCTCATGCTATTCAGGGGACATTTGTCTCATGGTGCTTCATCTGTGGTTTGTCCACAAACTAGAAAGTAAGAACTTCACAGGTAAAAATTCTATTTTTTCTTACACCACCCTTCCACTGCAGTTAATAAATATGTAAGCGTTGCCAACTACTCAGGATGGAAATTTCTGTTTTTAAGAGAAACAATATAGTGAACAGAACACTACTGTGTTTAATTCTAGATCATTGACCCCTACTAGGTATAACCTTGTCAGGTGTAATTAATCTCTCTGATAATTTCTTGATCATGCACAATACAGACACACACAGTTCATAGACTGTTATGAGAATTAAATGAGATGATTTGTCTGGAAATCTAGCACATATTGATTTTAAAAGTTTGCATATCTGACATATATATATATATGTATATATATATATATATATATATATATATACACACACACATATACCCAAAGATAGTAAATTCATTATTACCTAGTAATAGTTTCAAGATTTTATTGGTGGTATAGAGAGACATTTGCTGTGACATATGGAAGAGCCTTGAGCTCCTGGGCAAGCATCTTTCCTGCAATCATGTCTTTATGATTTTGGAATTATGGATTAGAGCTCATATTACTCTTAATTACCTTGGGGTACAAGGGATCTCTGTTTCAGTTTAATTGAACCACATAATTTAAATAATTAATAAGTCTAGCAAATTGAATAGGAGGTCTGGATCAGATATTCAGTTTCTAATTAGGCAACCAAAAACAGCAGGGACAAATGTCAATGAAATCCTTGAGATTAAGCACCAATTATCAGAAACATCTCTCTAAATAAAGACATATGACTCATACTTTACATTGATGATATAGAATGTCACTGATATTATGAAATAAAATTACTACTTGAAAAATATCTCAAGTAGAGATTGTTTATATATCTACATATATGTGTCATCAAAATTTGATTTCATTTCAGAATCTTGGAACTGAACTGAAGAGCAGAAACGTACCTTCAGCCTTAGTTTTCAGATGAAGGCATTGAAGCCCAGATGGGATTTGGGGTTTGTCCATGTCTAGGCTAGCATCTCCTAGATGCTATAACTCCCACATCTCCTAATTCTGAGCCCTGCTGCTCTCCAGAAGGCCCTGCTGCCCTTGAGTTTCTATTGTTTTTTTAGTACAGTGATTTCAAACCTTTAAAAAACATTTTATTTTGTTTTGAATTGGCACATAATAATTATGCATGCTGTGTGCCACAGTATGATGCTTCAGTACATCCATCACCCCAAACATATACCATTTGTTGGTGGTAAGGACACTCCTAATCCTCTCTTTAAATATTTTAAGATGTACAATATAATATCATTAACTATAGTCATCCCACTGTGCAGCTGAACACCAGAACTTACTCCTCCTATCTAACTCTAATTTTGTATGTTAACCAATCTCCCCTCCCCATTGCCCCAACCCTTTCAAACCTCTGGTAAGCCCTATTCTACTCTGTACATCTACCAGATCAGCTTTTTTTCTTTATTTCACTCTTTTTTTTTTTTAGATTTCACAAGTAAGTGGGTTAGGGGCCTAGCTCAAGTATTAGAGTGCTTGCCTTGCAGGTGGAACACCCTGGGTTCAAGCCCCAGTGCTGAAAAAAATTCACAAATGAGTGAGGGCATGTGGTATTTGTCTTTCTCTGTCTAGCTTATTTCACTTATCACAATGTCCTCCAGTTCTAGCCATGTTGTAACAAATTACATTTTGTCTTTTATCACTAAATGGTGTTTCAAAGTATATTTCTATTACATTCTTTTAATCCATTCATCCATCAGTGGACACTCAGCTTGATTCCATACTTTGGCTACTGAGAATAGTGCTGCAATGAACATGGGAATGCAAATGTCTCTTTGACACACTGATGTCCTCTACTTTGGTTATGTACCTAGCAGTGAGATTGCTGGGTCGCATGATAGTTCTATTTTGATTTTGGAGGCATCTCCATATAGTTTTCCATGACTATTTTCAAACTTTTTGAAGTCATGGAACCTCTTCACCAAATAAATAAATGTGTAAAATAGTTTTTACACACCTTGGGAAATTTGGGGAACTAGAACTCTTAATTCTCCTTTCTCCTCTTCAAATATTGGCAATTGAGGTATATCTCTGTGACTCCGGGACTCAGCAGAAGGGAACACATGCCTGATATGTCATATTCTCTCTTTTAATACTAAGAGATATTGATGCATATATTTAAAACACATTTGGAGATGACTGATGAAAATGATTTATGTGACTGATAAAGATGATTTTTTTTCAGTGTCTGGGTGAATTTGGTCAGTTACGAGACTGAAATAAAATTACTGACTGTACAAACATGGCCTCCTATGTTTACACATTTATGTCAGCATATCTTATTTGTAATTTGAATACTTTTCTAATGCTGAGTTCTTGCTACTTATGTTATATTTTGCCAACATTTGCAACATTTTTAAATGGCAATTGAAATTTTGAAGGTATATCAAAGGTGAAAAATGGGCAGGCGGGTTTATTTATTTGGTTTCTTGATATGTTGCTAGGAATATCTTCTTTAGTAAATAAATTGTAGCATTTTTCTTTTCTTGATGGTGTAGCATTTATTTCCTACTTGTCAGAAGCTGTTGCTTGCTGCCCTGCCCTAGTTCATCTTTCCAGAGAGATGCTGATTGCATTTGAAGTCACTAGGAATGGGAAGTTAGCAAAGTAAGTCACCAGCTCTCAGTGGAGGTCAGTTTTACATGGAGATCTAAGCCTTACAGTTCTCTAAGTTGAAGCCCTGGCTGGACTCAGGTGCTTTGAACATGGCAAAGAAATGTTGCTATACCTCTCATTGCTCTTCCTTCTGTCAAGTCTACTTCAAATATATTGAAATTTATTCAAATTTATTGGCTTTTGAGACAGAGTCTCATTATGAACCCAAGCTGACCTCACACTCCTCTCTTGGTCTCCCAAGTGCTAGGATTGCAGGCGAAAGCCACAATGCCTGGCCAAATCTTTCTTTTGTTGAGTTATCTAATCATTACTTGATATTAGCTGACTACATCCACTAATAGCTTTACATTGAAATGCAGGGTGAAAAACACACTACATATTTTGGAGGACAGAGGAAGAAAATTTCCCACACTTTATACTATTTACAATTTACTTCTTCAGTTTTTAACAAGAGTGAAAAATAGAATGGAGAAGTCACATCTTTTAGTAATCATTTCAAAAAATATTTTTTGGGTACCAGTTATGTATCAGCTAGTGAAGTAAACCTTGGGGTTTACTAATAGCTAGTGTGACCCTATTACATAGAGCCAGTGTGAGCCTGTTACACAGAGGAGAAAAGTACACATATGAAGCATAATTTATTTTGACTGGAGCTGTTGCAGTGCATAAAGGCCTTTGGAAACATCAGAGGAGACTTGGAAAGAAAGATGTTTACAAAGAGAAGCTGGTTTTTTAGTTGAGTCCTTAAATGTGAGAAGGTCTTGCCATAACCAAGGCTATGGCAAAAATTCAAGGCTGGGAAGGATTAAAGATAGAGTACCTGCAGAGATCTCTGGAAGCAGGGCCAATCCTCAATGAAGGCATCAAGGATACACCTGAGTGATTCGAAGGTTGTAGGCCTACCACATTTGGTGACAGAGGCAGGACTGCAGTATGATTCTATAAGGTAGAATAATACCCCATATAATAAGAATAAACTTTTAGAAGCAACCCACCCAGGATAAATGGATAAAGAAAATGTGACACACACACACACATATCTATATATATCTATATAGATATATATATGTCATATGTATATTTTTCAGCCTTCAAGAAAGGAAGGAGATTTTAACACATTGTACAACATGGATAAACCTTGAAGACACTATGCTAGTAGATTAAGCCAGTCACAGTAGGACAAATTCTGCATGACTCCACTTACATGATTATTTAGAGAAATCAGTTTCATGGGAGAACAAAAGTAAAAGGAGGATCCTGGGAGCTGGAAGAAGGGCAAATTATGGACTCACCAACGCAGTTTTCAGGTGAAAGGGCTCTGGAGATGGATGGCAGTGAGGTTGCACGATATTAATGTTCTTCACTCTAAACTCTTAGAAAGTAAGATGAGAGATTGTATGTTATATATATTTAACTACAATAAAAATAACTTTCCTGTTTAAGAAAACAGAGAATAAGTTCTTTAATATTTCATTTCACAGGCAGGTTGCATCTCTGCTGAAACTCTGGCTATAACAGACCTGTCCGGACATCAACATATATGAGGTTTACATCAGGCATTGATGACTGGAAATTCAGTGGGATGGAGATGAGGTTACCAAAAAAGAGGGGTGAGGGGAAGATCATTGTATGTAAATTTTCCCATTTAAGGGAGAAAATAGCTATCTTCCCACTGTGACCTCACATAGTGGAGGGGTTGAGCTAGTCTTATGGGGTTCCTTTCATGAGGGTACTGATGCCATTCATGAAGGCTCCACTTTCAGAACCTAATCACCTCCCAAAACTGCCTCCTTCTAATACCATCACACTGGGGATATAAGTCTAATATATGAATTTGGGGGGGGGGAACACAAATATTCAGCCCATAGCACAGACAGTTAAGAGAACATCAAAGCAAATAAATTTCACTTACAAAATCAATCCATATTTTCAGATAACAGTTCAGGCTCTAAAAATAATTATAGATAGGAATATGATGGTGAGTGTGGTGGGGGCAATTTGAGCTAGACATCAAAATCCAAATCTGCTTGCCTTGGATTGTCCAGAACAGGAAGAGGTTACTTCCCACTATGAAGTGGCCCTGGGCAGGTTCTGAAATATAACACTGCACCTCACACCAGCCTTTCTGGAGAGGGGAGCCTTTTCTTTAGGGCTCAGGAATTGGGTTGCATGTCTTTTCCTGTGGTGTTCCCTGTGCCTGTGTCCCATAGCTCAGTTCTCACCTATACTCCTATGGTCATTCAGCAATGTTTTGTGATCCTTCATCTCTTGTTTTTGTTTTTGCACATGCTCTAGCCAGTTAGAAACTTACCTTTTACTTCCTTTCTGTTCCAAAAATTATATATGGGCATAATTCTTACTGTGATAAGGTCATCCTAACTATAGGATTGGCCACAGTCACAGTGTTTCTGTTAAACATTTTAGTCTTATACTAGACTTCAGGTTTTTCTACTTTAGTACACTGGTTTCTGGTATATAAAATTGGCATGATGTTTGACATCCATCAAACATGTCTACAACAACCAAATTTTCAGTCTCTAGGGATACTTCAAAATGTTCACTCTCTGTACCAGCCCTGAGCTTTGTAAGTAACTCAGTCTGTGGCCAAGAGTCTTTATATATTCACTATGGTTTTGTGTGTGCATGCACATGTGTGTGTGTGTGTGTTACATATACCCTTAGGTAGGTCATTCTCCATATTAGGACTGATTGCTTGAAGTGCCTGTGATTCTATCTCCAAACATTTCAGGGCTCCTTACCTCCTAGCCCCTTGTTCCATATGCCCGGTGCTTAAAAGCTTTCTCCTTGATGTCACTGTCTCTCACACAGGCCTTCACACTTCATTCATATCTTCCTGACAGAGGCTGGTGGGGACTGGGGGAAACCCTGCTGCATAAGACTCTAGAGAATGCAATTTCATAGATTTTAAACAAAGTATGTTTCCCAGATTTAAATATGATTCAAAGATAATTTAAGGATTTATAAAAGACTGATGAGGGGAGAGTTAGTTTTATTCAAAGGATTTTTTTTACTTATAAAAGAACTCACTATAGATTTTTCTTCATTTATTTTACATGTCCAGTAGTCCTTCCCACCCTCTTTTGGAGTAGTATACATTCCAAGACTCTGTGCCAATGTATGGAACCTTGAGCAGTACCAAAGCCTATATGTGCTGTTTCATTGCTACTTGTAAATACATATGATAAAGTTGAATTTATTAATTAGACACAGAAGGAAATTAACAATAACTTGCCATACATCTTAGCAACCTCAGCATATGGTTTTAAATTGAGAGCTTTCTCTTTTTCACTTAAAGGAAGTGATTTATATCTTCCTGTTGTCATATCTGCATCATCAGTGCCTACATTGGTACTTTGGGACCATTATTTACAGTAAAGTTACTGGAACACAAACACTGTGATTCGATAGTAGATATGATAACCAAAACGACTGCTAAGCAACTAACTGGTGGGTAACACACATAGCATAGATACACTGAACGAAGGCATGATTCATGTCCTGAGCATGGAAAAACAGAAGGGCACAAGATTTCATCATGCTACTCCAACCAACATGCAATGACTTGTTTATTTCTGGAACTTTTCAAGTTGTGTTTTCAGAACTTGGGAACTGAGACTATGGAAAGTAAAGCTGTGGATAAGGGGAGACTACAGTAATTTTAATAAGAAGAATTTAACTCAAGTGAAACCTTTCAGGAATACACTGTATGGAAGAGTACATTTATATTATTACATCTTTCAAAAATTGTTTTTAAATTATAATTGTTTAGGCTGAATGGTAAGTATTTGCTGCTTTGGCATGTACAGTATAGTTAAAACTATAATACACTAAACAGAATATTTGGCTATTTTTATTACAGAATAAATGAATTTTATCCTCTCTTATCTAAAGTGGAAAATTCTGAATGAAACAGTTTAAGATAGTTTTCAGATAATCATTAGAAGAAGCTGATGTTTGTGATAAAAAAAGTTGGCCACCAATCAAAAAGGTATATTCAGTGAGTTTTATCTGGAATAGTTTGTACCTGTCTATCCACTCTTTTGTCTAATCACCCCATTTATTGCACTCTTGCATAATAATGGATGGTTGACTATCATTTGGTGGCACTATGGGTGTCTTTTAGTTATGTGACATTCTTAATGGCACATAACTAAAATGTGACATTATCTGAAAGTTCTTATGAGGTACATTAGTTAGAACATACCTCATTGTTTTTCTTTGAGTTGTTTCAGTTTTCAGGAGCATCAGGGGATGCTCTTGTTTCTTTGGAATATGAATCCCCAGTGGCTTACTATTCCTTTCTGCAATCATACATTAGTGCAATCCTAAGTATGTTATTAAATGATTTGAAGGAGAAACATAACTATAAAAGTTAACATAAAATGCATGACACATTGAACCCATCTGAGCTGGGGACAAATATGCAATCTAAGTGCAAAAAGCAGCTGTCTCAATTGGAGCATGTCTCTTCTTGAAGCTAACTATGGTTTACTTCCTGATATGTGAGCTGTTTCCCATCTGTCTTCTCCCAGGTCAAAGCACCCTTAGGACATACATGTTCAAGCTGGGTGCTCTCCAAGATGTGAGAGGCTGGCTGTGTTGGGGCATGACAGCTGCATTTGTAGCCTTGACAGCAGGCATCCTAAGGCCAAACTCAATGTCTTGGAGCTGGAGTTGCTTTGCTCTGCTCTCTTGGGTTCGCCCAATCCTTCATGAAGTATGACAGCATTCATGCCTGCTTTCTGTGATCATCCATCTTGAATTAACCAACCAACCATTAGCTATGCCTGACATAGACCCCAGAGAACATCCCTTCTGTTTTCTTTTTTAGTCAGGAAAACAAACATGGAAAACATGATCAAACTCTATAATATTTCTCTTAATCACTGTCAGAATATACTTCTGCTTCCACAGCAATCAGCTGTCATTATTGCTTCCAGTCAAGTTACTATTACCCTTTCTTCTTTTAAAAGAAACTAGTGTTGGGGCTGGGTGTGGTAAGACATATCTGTAAGCTACGCAGGAGGTGGAGATGTGAGGATCACTGCTTGAGCAAAAAAGTGATACTATCTCAACGTGTAAGCTGGATGTGGTGATGCAGGCCTGTAATCCCAACTACATGGGAGGTAAAGGTAGGAGAATCATAATCCATGGCTAGGCAAAAGTGAGTCCCTATTTGAAAAGTAAACTAAAACAAAAAGGGCTGGAGGTGTGGTGGAGCTCAAGTAGTACAGCACCTGCTTAGCAAGTGTGAGACCCTGAGTTCAATCCCTATATCACCAAAAAAAAAAAAAGAAAAGAAAGAAAGAGAAATTAGAGTTCACAACTTCCCCATCTTTTAATTTGTGACTATGAAATCTACTATTGATAGGGAAAAGCCTTTGTTTCTAAAAGAGTTTTCACTTCAGCCCATCTAAAATTGCAAATTGTGCACAAAAGAGAGCAGCCACACCTAGAAGGAATCCAGTGCACACATCTCTCTATGATTGTATTAGTAAGTTTTTCTTATGTGTCTCCATCAAAGCATGGTCCTCTTTTTTAGGCAGCTGAAAAGAATCCTGTTCATAAAATATTAGCCTTATTTTCTTCCTGTCCTTAAGCTATTTCTATGCATCCTTTCTTATAGCATGAAAGTAGGAAACCACCTCCCTTATTTCTAAGCTTAGCCCTTCTATCTGTGAACTAGGTCCCATGCCTGAGTCATTTACACAACATTACTTATAAACAGTCTATGACATGCCAGACATTTGCTAGAGAGCTAGGGACAAATGTGAGCCAGCTAGGTTGTTCTTTGCCCTCAGGGAGCAATTACTGCTCTAAGGTAGACCTTGTCTGGCAAGTTACTCTCCCAGTCACCAGCCTTCTCTCCATCTTTGACCAGCATTTCAACTTCTGCTTCTTTTTTGACTGTCTTCTCTCCCTCAGATATTTTTCTACTTCAAAAGAGAATTGTTTCACTTATTCTTATGTTCTAGTCCAATTTCTTCCTATCCACCAACACAGGATTCTTTCCGTGGTTTTCAGAAACTTTCTGGACCAGCATTATGTATGTTCAAATGAAGCTTAGCAGATCTAAGAATCAAAAGAGGAACTTGTTAAAATGTCAGTTCCTGAGCCCCATCCTGGAAGTTTCTGATAAAACATGTCTGGATTGGGGCCAAGGAATTTGTGGTTTTGAAAGGCTTCCTATAGTCTTTTGCCTGATGCAGACTCAGTCCGGTTCTTGTCTCCTTGCCTTTTATTTTCCAAAAAGACCAGCCACTAGTCCCTATCAAAGATCTGAATCTTTGTAATCACCCTGTTTCCTCAGCATTCGCTTTTACTTTTTCATCTGTCTATGGGTATTTCCAACATGTGTTTCACCATCACTCAATTCCAGCCTATTTAAATAAACTCAATTGCATTGTTTCCTAACTGCCTTCCTTTCTTAGTATTCTGCTTTCTGTTCATGACTATCATTTCCCATCCACCTGGACTTAAAACCCTACTGTCTTAGTTCCTACCCACTCTGCATCCCACGTCTGACTAGATACTGTCCTGACAATTCCCTCCACAGAGTGAACCTTGTATCTCTGTCATTCTATTTTATTGCTATTAGTAAGGTCCTTTTTACTTAATGACTACTGACATAGCTGCCTGCCTGACCACCCTGATTTCAGAGGCTTTACAGAGAGTCAAATTTATCCTATATTGTCCTAGAGCTATGTTTCATCAGGATACCAATGTAGTAATTTAGAAGAACAAAACAGAGGGAATACTTGCACATCGATGCCCACTAATTTGTTTCTAAAAGGCAAGCTACATGGGAAACCAAATTATAATCAGGATGATTGGTATATATCGCTTGAGAGCACAAGAGTTAATTACAAAATTGGACTGTCTCATGATATGAAGAGAAGGTAGCAGAATACATCTACTTCCTTAAGCAAGAGGTACAATTAAAGAACAACTCAGATTAGCCCATCATATCCTTGCATGTCCAAGCACCTGGACAGTGCTTGGATGCACTCTGATAATGCTATATCTGTCTCGTTTTTCTATTCCTCTTTGGTTGACCTATCCTGGCATCCTCCCATGATGTCTAAAGACATCAACACATCCATTCAGTTGCCATCCTATTAGTTGGCCTTGGGGGAGCCATTCTCTCATTTATGCTACCTTTATGTGTCCTTCCTTTGGCCTACTACACATTAATTATTACTGACTAATGGCCTGATTCTCCTTATTTCCAAGTTCTTGGTGAAAGACAGAATCCCAGCAGCCACCATTTATCAATAAAAATAACATAAAAACATAAAATTGAGAAAACGTCACCCACAAATCCCATACCCATGTTGATTATTAAACTTTTTCGTGCATTCTCTTCTTCTATGCCTTTTGTGTCATAACAATTGTAGTATAATATCCTTCTATAATGCTGTTTTCTTCATTTTAGTTTTCTCAGAGAAATATGGCAAAAAGGTGAAAACAGAAATCAAGACGTTAGAAAGCATTAAGAAAATAAAGGCTAAGAGCTAAGAGTGTCAAGAAGAGCATGCATAATGGAGAGAGAATAGAAAATTACAAATACACTGTACATGAGAGGTCTAACTGAAGTGACCCACGCATTCATTCCACAAAAGCAAATCATAGAATTTGAAAAATTGCCCAAACCATTTCTGACCTCTGGAAACTTCCCAAGAGAAAATGATAAATTGTGAAGCATCTATTGATAAAGATAACTTCTGAATACCATGAATGAACAGTGAAATGTGGCATTCTTGTCTAGGGATGCACCCTTCCCCACATCCACTCTCCGCTTGGTAACTTTGGCAGTTGTCTCAGGATGGGGCTGACCATGGGATCTAGGAGCTTCACCTCTGATGGGATGATCTGATGCAGAGTGAAGGGAGAAAAATCTGTACTCAGTGGCTTTGCTAGTAAAAATAGCAAATTGGGTTAAGAAAGGAACAGAGTGGACATGAGGTTGCAGGACTGGCTAGGGAAGTGGTAGACAGACTACCCAGAAATTTTACTAAGAGATACTAAAACTCAAAGAGTCACAGAGAATTAGATAAGATTCCTTTACTACTTAACTGACTTTGAAGCTGAGGACATGTACAAGGAATGACGTGAGAGAGTCACAGCTCTCCACACATACCGGGCTAACTACAGGCTATGGGCATTCTGGCAGAAGATGTGAGAGAGCTCCCCACATGCCTCAGGAAGAAGAAGCCAGAAGAATGGAAAATGCCTGAACTTCAAATAAATTCCCTGCAATGGGTCTGTCAACACAGAAGGGAAGCTTTACTGGCCTGAGGTGTTGAACACAAACTTTAACTGATCACTGGCTAACCACTAAGACATGCGGAGACCTGGTAAAATCATGGAAAGTCAGGCTATTAAGAAAAACTAGGAATATAAAAATGAGAGAGGATGCAGACACAACAAATTAAATCTAGAGAAATTACTAAAAACAAAACAAAAATTTTAAAATACAGCAAATAAAAATCAATTCTCTCTCTCAGACATACAAGTAAGAATTTAAAGCTACTATAATAAATTTCCTAAAGTACCAGGTTTTAACAAAATATTATGTGACACATGCAGAGAAAAAAGAAAGTGCAAACCATACTCATGGGGAAAGCTGACATTATAAATTATCTAGGAGTATGCCCATTGTACTTAGAGACCAAGACATCAAAGTAGATATGAGAAATATGTTAAAAAAAACTAAAGGAAAGCATGTTAAAGAATTAAGGAAAACAAGACAATGACAGCAACAACAAATAAATATTAATAAAGAGAAAGTATATAAAAGAAACAAATAGACAAATGGAATTAAAAGATATTAATTGAAAGAGAAAATGTAATAAGATTCAAGAGCAGAATTAAAATGGTAAGAGAAAAGTGCCACTGGTCTAGAAAAGACATTTGTCCAATTCAAATTTATCCAATTTAAAGAACAGAGAGAAAGTATTTAAGAAAAATTAACAGAACCTCAGAGACCTGTAGGACTACAACAAGCTTACTAACTATCCATAATGAGAGTTCTAGAGGAAGAGAAGAAAGGCACAGAAGAAGCATTTTAAGAAATAATTGTAAAAAACTTATCAAATTTTATGACAAGTATTCAAGAATTTAGAGGGCCTCCAGTAAAATGAACAAATTCATGACTATACAAATCCAGCAAGAAGAGAAAAAGTAACACCTCATCATGTGTGAGAACAATAGAATTATGGCTCCATTCTCATCAGAACAAAGGGAGCCCGAACAGCAATGGGATAATATGGATCAGAAAAGCAATCACAGAAAAATTAGGAAATATTTTGAGGTGAATGAAAATGGAAAGATAACGTCTTAAAATTTCTGAGATTGCAGCTAAAGTAGTACATGTGAAAAAGTCTACAGCTTTAAATGCTTATATTAAAGAAGAAAGATATTATATCATTTACCTAAATGTCTATCTGAAGAATATGAAAAAATTAGATCAAATTAAATCAAAAGAGTGCAGAATCAAGAAATATCGGTGTAAATCAACAAAATAGAAAACAGAAAAATAATATATGAAACTGATGAAATAAGCTAATTCTTTTGAAAAAGCAGATAAAATTGATAAATTTTAGCTAAATTGATCAAGAAAAAACAGATAAGACACAATTTATTAAACTAGGAATGATATAGATGACATCATTGTAGGACATAGAGCTTAAACGATTTTTAAAAAGAGAGGAAAAGAAGGAAGGTAGGAAGGGAAGTTAGACATCTGGATTTCAAAGAAAGAAGTAAAACTTTTTTATAAATTTATATGTTCAGATGACATTATCTCATATGTACAAAATCCTAATAGAATCTGCAAAAATTACTAGAAATAAATGAATTTTAGCAAGGTTCCAAGATATAAGAAGAATATACCAAAATCAATTTAAAAAATACTACCAGTAAACAATCTAAAAATAAATTTAAGAAAACAATTTCACTTACAATAACATCAAAAATAATAAACAGGAATGAATTGAATAAAATAAGATTAAGACTTGTACACCAAAAATTACAAAATACTACAAATACTGCCAAGAGGAATTTTCAAAGATCAAAATAAACAGGTGAGTATCCCATGCTTATTGGTAAGACTAGAGTGTCACTTCTCTCTGAATTGATTTAGAGAGTCAACAGAAGCACTATCAAAATCCCAGCAGTCTTTTTTATGGAAATTGGTAAAATAATCCTGCAATTTGTGTGTAAGTGAAAAGGAACTGAAATTGCTAAACCAATTTTGAAATATTGGAGGAAAGCTGGAGCATTAACCTGCCAAATTTCAAATTTCACAGTAGAACCACAGTAATCAAGAGAGTGTGGAATTTGCATAAGAAGGAATACATAAATCAATGGAGCAGAATTCATAATCCAGAAATAATTGATTACATTTCTGGTCAATTGATTTTTTTATAATTAAGTTTTCTAAATTTGAGACAATTGTAGATTCACATGTAGTTTTAATAAATAAAACAGAGAGATCCTAAGTATTCTTTACTCAGTTTTCCCCAATGGTAACAGTTCACAAAACTATAGTTCAGTATCACAGCCAAGATACTGGCATACATGTAATCAGGACACAGACTGTTCCATCACTACACACATACTCCTTTTGCATTTTCATAGCCATAACACTTCTCTTCCCTCACAGCATCTTGACTTGCAGCTACTACTTTGTTCTCCATTTCTGTATTTTTATCATTTCCTGAATGCTATATAAGTGAAATCCTACAAATGACCATTTGGCATTGGATTTTTCACTTAGCATAATTATTTGAAGATTATTTCAAGTTATTGTGTGTATTAATAGTCTTACCTTTTTATTGCTGAGTAGTATTAAGTGGTATAGATGTACCAACAATTTACTTAATTAGTCACCTGTTAAATGATGTTTAAATTTTTTCCATTTTTGGCTGTCTTAAAAAGAAAAAAAAACTGCTAAGTCACTTGGGTAGAGGTTCTGTTTGGACATATATTTTTTATTTCTCTGGAACAAATAGCCTGAGTTGTATAGTAATTGAATATTTAGGTTTTTTTCTTAAAGAACCGTCAAACTATTTTCCAAAGTGGGAATTCATTTATGCCATCATCAGCAATGAATGAAGGATCTAGTGTCTCTGCATCCTTGCCAATATTTGGCACTGCTGCTGTTTGTTTTATTTCAGCAATTCTGAAAGGTATGTAGTTATCTTGTGCAGTTTTAATTTTAGTTTTCTCTAATGGCTAATGATTTTTAACATCTTTTCATACACTGGATTAACATTTGTATATCCTTTTGGTGAAATATCTGTTCATATTATTTGCCTATTTTCTTTTCTTTTCATTTATTTCCTTATTTATTTTTTGAAACAGGATCTTTCTCTGTAGCCCGACCTGGACACAAACTCATGATCCTCCTGCCTCGGTCTCCCAGGTGCTGGGATCACAGGTGTGTGCTACCATGCTCAGCTCATTTACCCATTTTCTAATTGTATAATTGTTATTATTTATTATTTTCTCACATGTGTATACATTGCTACCCCCACCCCCAGATTCTTGGCAAAACCTGTTTCACCCTCTTGTTCTCCAATTTTGTTGCAGAGAAAACAAAACATAAGAGATAATAAGAAAGACATAGCATTTATGCTAGTTTGAAATAAAGATAGCTATATAGAGAGATTCCTAGTATTGTTTCCATACACATGTGTATTGCAACACACATTGGTTCTTCTCTATCAAACCTCTTTACTACTTCCTTGTCCCCTTCCTATAGTGGCTTCTTCCAGTTTAAGATTACTATATTCGCTCCTCTATAGTGAGCACATTAACCACATTCAAGTATTGGGTTTCCTTCCCTTTCCTTATTGCCATGTGCATTCTCCCCTTAGTGTGTGACCCATGACCAATAATATTACTGCATTTTTTAGGTCTATAATCTGCATATGAGGGATATCACACAATTTTTGTCCCTCTGAGCCTGGCTAACTTTGCTTAAGATGATGTTCTCCAGTTCCAGCCATTTACTTGTGAATGACAAAATTTCATTTTTCTTTGTGGCTGAATAAAATTCCATTGTGTATAAATACCACATTTTCTTAATCCATTGGTTGATAGTGGGACATCTTGGCTATTCCCATAGCTTGGCTATTGTGAATAGTGCTGCAATAAACATGGGTGTGCAGATGCGTTTGGAATAACCTGAGATGCAGTCCTTTGGGTATATCCCTAGGAATGGTATTGCTGGATCAGATGGCAGATCTATTTTTAGCTTTTTAAGAAGCTTGCATATTGTTTTCTGAAGTGGTTATACTAGCTTACATTCCCACCAGCAGTATATGAGGGTTCATTTTTCCCTGCATCCTTGCCAACATTTGGTGTTGATGGTGTTCTTGATGCTAGCCAATCTAACAGGAGTGAGGTGGAATCTTAGTGTGTTTTTGATTTGCATTTCCTTTATGGCCAGGTATGGTGAGCATTTTTTTCATGTGTTTTTTTAGCCATTTGGACTTCCTTAGAAAAAGTTCTGTTTAGTTCAGTTGTCCACTTCTTTATTGGCTCATTGATTTTTAGCAAGTTTACTTTTTGAGCTCCCTATTTATTCTGTGTATCAGTCCTTTGATGAATAGCCAGCAAATACTGTCTCCCACTTTGTTGGTGGTCTCTTCAATTTAGAGACCATTACTTTTTCTGTGCAGAAGCTTTTAAATTTCATGTAGTCCCATTTGTCCATCCTTTCTCTTAGTTGCTAGGCTGCTCGAGTTCTACTGAGGAAGTCCTTGCCTACACCTATTGTTTCCAAGTATGTTCCCTGCTCTTTCGTGTACTGACTGCAAAGTTTTGGGTCTGATATTAAGGTCCTTAATCCACTTTGAGTTGATACTAATATAGGGTGACAGGCATAGATCTAGTTTCAGTTTTCTGCAAGCAGGTAGCCACTTTCCCAGCAACATTTGTTGAAGAGGCTGTCTTTTCTCCATTGAGTGTTTTTGGCACCTTTGTTAAAAATAAGGTGGGCATAGTTGTGTGGATTCATATCTAGGTCCTCTATTCTTTTCCACTGGTCTTCATATCTGTTTTTGTGTTAGTACCATGGTGATAGTATCTGTAAACAGTGGGAGTTGTGGGGTAGATAATGGTTATTAAGCTAAATATAGAAATTTGGGAAATTGGTAGAGGTGGCACTAATGGGAGTATGGGAAAAGGGGTGGATGAGTGGGGGAAGCAGTGTGGGGATTTCTGGGTTTTGTGACCCTTGTGTGTGTTTTTGTGTATTTCTGTTGTAGTGAAGGATGCTTGTGTCAGGGATTGCAGGGGGCTGGGGTTGTATACAGTTGGTATAGTAGGCTACTCAGTAGGTGGTGAGTGTGTAGGAGGGAGGGCTAGTATGGTGACAGGTTGTGGGAGAATAGGAGGTAGAAGTGAGGACAAGGGGAGAAAGTGGATGAGAAGGGGCAGAAAGTAGTTGGGAGGGAGAACAATGGATTGTAGTGCAGGAGAAGGAGGAAAGTGAAGAGGGTAGGAATAGGGATAAGAAAGTAGTGATGGTGAAGTTAATAATACAAACAAAAACCCCAAAAAACAAAACAAAAAAAACCCCACAAAACAAAAAACCAGATTAAAAAACACTAGGTTCAGGAACCACAAAAATTTCAGTCTTTTGGTAAAAGTTCTGGAGTTATTCCTAGGTGTCCAATCTTGGTATTGGCATACAAGTAGAAGCTCTGATGTGGTCTCACCAGGTGACTGGCTTGTGAGTAGTATTTGGTTCCTTCTGTCCACAGAGTTAGTTGAAATTGGGAGGTTAGGTAAGTCTGTCAGCTCATGCAGGGTGGTCAGAGCTGTTGTTGTTTCCCCGCCTGTGGCAGCTGGATTGCCCTTCAGCTGTAGCTCTGTTTGGTCAGCTCCTTCCCCAGCAAGGTGGGGCAATTCAGTTTTGAATGCTGCCCTCTATCCCAGAGATGAGCTCTGGGATCCACCACCTGCCTTGCTTTGGAAGGTTGACCTATCACCTCACCCCCTCTCTCACCCTTTTTGCCTCTCCCAACCTCTTCTGCGTACTAGCAGCTCCTCTGTGAGGTTGGCTTTCACCCCACCACTGCTCTCAGCCTTTGGGCCTCTCCTGACCTCTGCTGGGTGCTAGTGGCTCTTCTGAGAAGTTGGCTTGTCACCTCACTACCACTCTCAGCCTTTGCTGCTTTACCCTCATTTATTCACTGAGAGTTTGGTGCTGACAGGTTGGCTCCTTGCCTCAGTGTTCCAAACCCACCTCAGCTGTTGGTGTTAGATTATAGTTCTCTATTTATGTTTTCCAGTTTTGTTGAGGAGGGTTCAGTTTGCCCAGGGTCTACGCTGGATTATGTTCTCTTGGGAGTGGGTAAGGGAGTCACATGTGATGTGTGATACTCACCTGTTCCTTTTGCAGATTCACACAAGAAGCTTGGGAGCTAGCCAGCAGGGAGAAATGACTGCTTTTCTCAGTGTGTGTGGCATAAAAAGGCTTTCCATGGGCTAGGGGTCCAGGATTTCACAGAGTTTGATTCTGATTAATGCTCTGTCTTCTGCTTCTTGGGAGAGAGAGAGAGAGAGAGAGAGAGAAATGTCCAGGGCCTTTTTTCCTAGGGCCAAACACACTTTGCTGGTTGTGCGTGAGGGATATTCGTGGCTGTTAGGTACAATTAAAGGCTGATTTAAGGGGTAGTCTTTGAATTCTATCTGCCACTAATGTAATGGCAGTTATTATTTTGGCTAGAAGCAATCAGAATTACCCAAGTGTAGCTCTGACATCTCAAGGTGGTTTCTAGAGTCATGGAGCTTAGGATTTTTGATTCCTACCCTAGCTGCCATCTTGGATCTTGTGGAAAATGCATTTTCAATTAAAAATATTTTCAGACTTTGATGGGTTTATTGGGATATAATCCCTTCATAAATTGAAGAGCATCTGTAATCAAAAAGACCAATAGTACCAAGAATTAGCAAGGATGTTGAAAATATGAAAAAATCATTCATTGCTGAGGATCATATAAAATTGTACAACTACATTGGAAAACAGTTTGTATTATCCCTCAAAAATTAAAAATAAATTTTCCATGGAACTCAGTAATTCCTCCTCTATATGTCTACCCAAAAGAACTGAAAACTCATATCTATAAAGACAAACTGAAGTTTACAGCAAAGGTTAACAGCTTCAAATTGGTATAATCTGAATGTCTACCAAACAGTGACTGGCTAAAAAAAGCATGGTATATTCACGTACTACTATTGTCAAATAGTAGTAGTACTTTTACATGATGCAATAAGTAAAAGGACTTTACCAAGTAAAATAATTTAGAAGCAAAAGTTTATACATTGGAGATACTGTTTTTATGAATTTCCAGGACAGGTAAATCCAATATATAGAGAAAACAGATCAGTGATTGCATGGGAATGAGGGTGAGAATCAAGTTACCATCAAATGAAAGGAGGAAAGTGTTTTTTTTGAGCAATATAAATGTTGTAACTGGATTTTGGTTATGATTGCACAACTTTCCAATTTTGCTGAAAATCATGGACTTACAGACAATGGATCGGCTTGATGGTATGTAAATTCTTCTGTAATGAAACTGTTGGAAAATAAATTGTTCATGAAATCCACACTACTAACTTTTCACTAAACACGTTCTTTTTATTTTTTTTTTCCCAGAGGGACTTGAGTTTATTTTCTTCCCTATTTTATTTTAAACTTTGGATTTTTATTTTAAAAAACCAAATGAAGCACTCTGTCTTCTACAGAGATAAAAAAAATATGACTTTTTTGTTTGTTTGTTTTAATTATTTATACATTTATTCATATGTGTATAGATTGTTTGGACCATCTCTCTCCCTTGCACCTCTAACCCCTCCCCTCCCCCCCCACCCTCATTTCCAGGCAGAACCTGTTCTGCCCTCTTCTCCAATTTTGTTGAAGAGAAACATAAGAGATAATAAGAAAAACATGGCATTTTTGCTAGCTTGAGATAAAAATAGCTATACAGAGAGATTCCTAGCATTGCTTCCATTCACATGTGTATTATGAACATAATTGGTTCATCTATATCAGACTTCTTCAGTACTTCTGGGTCACCTTCCCATAGTGGCATCTGCCAGTTTAAGATTAACTTATTCACTCCTCTAAGTGAGCACATCAAACACTTTCAAGTTTTAGGTTTTCTTCCTTTCTCTATTCCTCCTGTACATGTTCTCCCCTTAGTGTGTGGCCCATGTCCAATAATATTACTACATTTGTTTTAGGTGTATAATACACCTGTGGAGGAGAATATGTGATTTTTGGCCTTCTGAGCCTGGCTAACTTCACTTAAGTATTTGAGTGCCCACTGTAGAGAATCATCTAAGTCTAGTGGCAATGCCCAAATGCCTTGGAGATTTAGGGGAGAAAACAGAACACTGAGTTCTGCACTGGCTGAAGTAGAACTGAAGATGTTTTACCTTATACACAAGAATGATTCTATCCCTTCCCAGAGAATATCTGTGCAGTTCTTAGACCCTTAACTCTCTCTCTCTTGAATAAAGCTTATTTCTCACATATTCTTGTGATTTTTAAGGGAAATCCAATTCAAATTTATAGAAAGTAAAAACTCACAGTATCAGTGAACATACTGATCCTCAGAATTCTACTCTCTCCATCTCTACCATTTCCCTGCTGACAGTCCCAGCCACAGGACTAGTACATGAAATTCTCAAATAGTAATATCTATTCCAAGCACCATCTATAAACTATAGAGATTATAGTACCACTACTAGCAATTGAGGAGGACTCATACTCAAAAAATTTTGGAACCAGCAAACTAAATAATGGATAATAAAAATGATAGCTTTCCAAATAGTTGCCCAAAGGCCAAAATTTCAATTTATGCCATTCTGGAATGCCAAAAAATTAATTTACATTTATTGATACCTCCTATTTGGAGGTTTTTATTCATCAACTAATTAAGTTATGCCAATGATAAATTCCTTGAGATTAAGAGTTTGTTACTTTTCTAATACCTTTCCCCATTGCCATGAGTTACTATTTCTTCCTTTCTATTTTTTTTAAATTTTATTTTATTATTCATATGTGCATACAAGGCTTGGGTCATTTCTCTCCCCTGCCCCTGCCTTACCACCCATTCTGCCCCCTCCCTCTCCTCCCCACCCCCTCAATAGCTGGCAGAAACTATTTTGCCCTTGTCTCTAATTTTGTTGAAGAGAGAGTATAAGCAATAATAGGAAGGAACAAGGGTTTTTGCTGGTTGAGATAAGGATAGCTATACAGGGAATTGACTCACATTAATTTCCTGTGCATGTGTGATACCTTCTAGGTTAATTCTTTTAGATCTAACCTTTTCTCTAGTTCCTGGTCCCCTTTTCCTATTGGCTTCAATTGCTTTTAAGGTATCTGCTTTAGTTTCTCTGCGTTAAAGGCAACAAATGCTAGCTAATTTTTTAGGTGTCTTACCTATCCTCACCCCTCCCTGGTGTGCTCTCGCTTTTAACATGTGCTCAAAGTCCAATCCCCTTGTTGTGTTTGCCCTTGATCTAATGTCCACATCTGAGGGAGAACATACAATTTTTGGTCTTTTGGGCCAGGCTAACCTCACTCAGAATGATGTTCTCCAATTCCATCCATTTACCAGCAAATGATAACATTTTGTTCTTCTTCATGGCTGCATAAAATTCCATTGTGTATAGAAACCACATTTTCTTAATCCATTCTTCAGTGGTGGGGCATCTTTGCTGTTTCCATAACTTGGCTATTGTGAATAGTGCCGCAATAAACATGGGTGTGCAGGTGCCTCTGGAGTAACCTGTGTCACATTCTTTTGGGTATATCCCCAAGAGTGGTATTGCTGGATCAAATGGTAAATCAATGTTTAGCTTTTTAAGTAGCCTCCAAATTTTTTCCCAGAGTGGTTGTACTACTCTACATTCCCACCAACAGTGTAAGAGGGTTCCTTTTTCCCCGCATCCTTGCCAACACCTGTTGTTGGTGGTGTTGCTGATGATGGCTATTCTAACAGGGGTGAGGTAGAATTTTAGTGTGGTTTTAATTTGCATTTCCTTTATTGCTAGAGATGTTGAGCATTTTTTCATGTGTTTTCTGGCCATTTGAATTTCTTCTTTTGAGAAAGTTCTGTTTAGTTCACATGCCCATTTCTTTATTGGTTCATTAGTTTTGGGAGAATTTAGTTTTTTAAGTTCCCTGTATATTCTGGTTATCAGTCCTTTGTCTGATGTATAGTTGGCAAATATTTTCTCCCACTCAGTGGGTGTTCTCTTCAGTTTAGAGACCATTTCTTTTGATGAACAGAAGATTTTTAGTTTTATGAGGTCCCATTTATCTATGCTATCTCTTAGTTGCTGTGCTGCTGGGGTTTCATTGAGAAAGTTCTTACCTATACCTACTAACTCCAGAGTATTTCCTACTCTTTCTTGTATCAACTTAAGAGTTTGGGGTCTGATATTAAGTTCCTTGATCCATTTTGAGTTAATCTTGGTATAGGGTGATATACATGGATCTAGTTTCAGTTTTTTGCACACTGCTAACCAGTTTTCCCAGCAGTTTTTGTTGAAGAGGCTGCTATTTCTCCATCGTAAAATTTTAGCGCCTTTCTCAAAGACAAGTTGCTTATAGTTGTGTGGCTTCATATCTGGATCTTCTATTCTGTTCCACTGGTCTTCATGTCTGTTTTTGTGCCAGTACCATGCTGTTTTTATTGTTATTGCTTTGTAATATAGTTTGAAGTCAGGTATTGTGATACCTCCTGCATTGTTCTTTTGGCTGAGTATTGCCTTGGCTATTTGTGGCCTCTTGTGTTTCCATATAAATTTAACAGTAGATTTTTCAATCTCTTTAATGAATGTCATTGGAATTTTGATGGGAATTGCATTAAACATGTAGATTACTTTGGAGAGTATCGACATTTTTACTATGTTGATTCTACCAAACCATGAGCATGGGAGATCTCTCCACTTTCTATAGTCTTCCTCAATCTCTTTCTTCAGAAGTGTATAGTTTTCCTTGTAGAGGTCTTTCACATCTTTTGTTAGGTTTAACCTAGGTATTTGATTTTTTTTGAGGCTATTGTAAATGGAATTGTTTTCATATATTCTTTTTCAGTTTGTTCATTATTAGTGTATAGAAATGCTAATGATTTTTCTATGTTGATTTTATATCTTGCTACCTTGCTCTAGCTATTGATGGTGTCTACGAGCTTCTGAGTAGAGTTTTTTGGGTCTTTAAGGTATAGGATCATGTCATCTGCAAATAGGGATATCTTGACAGTTTCTTTACCTATTTGTATTCCTTTTATTCCTTCTTCTTGCCTAATTGCTCTGGCTAGGAATTCCAGTACTATGTTGAATAGGAGTGGAGATAGTGGGCATCCTTGTCTGGTTCCTGATTTTAGAGGGAATGGTTTTAATTTTTCTCCGTTAAGTATAATGCTGGCTGTAGGTTTGTCATATATAGCTTTTACAATGTTGAGGAACTTTCCTTCTATTCCTAGTTTTCTTAGAGCTTTTATCATGAAATGATGTTGGATCTTATCAAAGGCTTTTTCTGCATCTATTGAGATGATCAAGTGGTTTTTGTCTTTGCTTCTGTTAATGTGGTTTATTACGTTTATTGATTTTCGTATGTTGAACCACCCCTGCATCCCTGGGATGAAGCTTACTTGGTCGTGGTGAATAATCTTTTTAATGTGTTGCTGAATTCGGTTTGCCATTATTTTGTTGAGGATTTTTGCATCAATGTTCATTAAGGAGATTGGCCTATAGTTCTCCTTTTTGGAGGTGTCTTTGCCTGGTTTTGGGATAAGTGTAATACTGGCTTCATAAAATGTGTTTGGCAGTTTTCCTTCCCTTTCTATTTCATGGAACAGTTTAAGGAGGGTTGGTATCAGTTCTTCTTTAAAGGTCTGATAGAATTCAGCAGAGAATCCATCAGGTCCTGGACTTTTCTTTTTGGGGAGACTCTTGATTGCTGCTTCAATTTCATTTTGTGTTATAGGTCTATTCAGGTGATTAATTTCCTCTTGGTTCAGTTTTGGATGATCATATGTATCTAGAAATCTGTCCATTTCTTTAAGATTTTCAAATTTATTTGAATATAGGTTCTCAAAGTAGTCTCTGATGATTTCCTGGACTTCCATGGTGTTTGTTGTTATCTCCCCTTTTGCATTCCTAATTCTACTAATTTGGGTTTTTTCTCTCCACATTTTAGTCAGGTTTGCCAGGGGTCTATTGATCTTGTTTATTTTTTCAAAGAACCAACTTTTTGTTTCATTAATTCTTTGTATGGTTTTTTTGGTTTCTATTTCGTTGATTTCAGCTCTTATTTTTATTATTTCTCTCCTTCTATTTGTTTTGGGATTTGCTTGTTCTTGTTTTTGTAGGAGTTTGAGATGTATCATTAGGTCATTGATTTGGGATCTTTCAATCTTTTAATATATGCACTCATGGCTATAAACTTTCCTCTCAAGACTGCCTTAGCTGTGTCCCGTACGTTCCTGTAGGTTGTGTTTTCATTTTCATTGACTTCCAGGAACTTTTTAATTTCCTCTTTTATTGCATCGATGATCCACTCTTCATTAAGTAATGAGTTATTTAGTTTCCAGCTGTTTGCATGTTTTTTGTCTTTACTTTTGTTGTTGAGTTCTACTTTTACTGCATTGTGGTCAGATAGTATGCACGGTATTATTTCTATTTTCTTATATTTGCTGAGGCTTGCTTTGTGCCCTAGGATATGATCTATTTTGGAGAAGGTTCCATGGGCTGCTGAGAAGAATCTATATTGTGTAGAGGTTGGATGAAATGTTCTGTAGACATGTACTAGGTCCACTTGATCTATTGCATATTTTAGATCTTGGATTTCTTTATTGAGTTTTTGTTTGGATGACCTATCTATTGATGATAATGGAGTGTTAAAGTCTCCCACAACCACTGTGTTGGCGTTTATATATGCTTTTAGGTCTTCCAAGGTATGTTTGATGAAATTGGGTGCGTTGACATTGGGTGCGTACAGATTGATGATTATTATTTCCTTTTGGTCTATTTCCCCTTTTATTAGTATGGAATGTCCTTCTTTATCTCGTTTGATCAATGTAGGTTTAAAGTCTACTTTGTCAGAGATAAGTATTGCTACTCCTGCTTGTTTTCAGGGGCCATTGGCTTGGTAAATCTTCTTCCAGCCTTTCATCCTAAGCGTATGCTTATTTCTGTCGGTGAGATGAGTCTCATGTAAGCAACAAATTGTTGGATCTTCTTTTTTAATCCATTTTGTCAAACGGTGTCTTTTGATGGGTGAATTAAGTCCATTAACATTAAGTGTTAGTACTGATAAGTATGTGGTGATTCCTGCCGTTTAGTTGTCTTAGTTATTTGAAGGTTTGATTGTGTGTACCTAACTTGATGTTACTCTCTACTGTCTTGCTTTTTCTTATCCTGTGATTTGGTGCTGCCTGCCTTTTCATGGTTAAGTTGGGTGTCACTTTCTGTGTGCAGGATCCCTTGCAGAATCTTTTGTAATGGTGGCTTTGTGGTCACATATTGTTTTAGTTTCTGCTTATCATGGAAGACTTTTATTGCTCCATCTATTTTGAATGATAGCTTTGCTGGGTAGAGTATCCTGGGGTTGAAGTTATTTTCATTCAGTGCCCGGAAGATCTCACCCCACGCTCTTCTTGCTTTTAATGTTTCTGTTGAGAAGTCTGCTGTGATTTTGATGGGTTTACCTTTGTATGTTATTCGTTTTTTCTCTCTTACAGCCTTCAATATTCTTTCCTTAGTTTCTGAACTTGTTGTTTTAATGATGATATGTCGTGGAGTAGTTCTATTTTGATCTGGTCTGTTTGGTGTCCTGGAGGCCTCTTGCATTTGTATGGGAATATCTTTCTCTAGATTTGGGAAATTTTCTGTTATTATTTTGTTGAATATATTATGCATTCCCTTCGCTTGCACCTCTTCTCCTTCAATGCCCATGATTCTCAAGTTTGGTCTTTTGATGGAGTCAGTGAGTTCTTGCATTTTCTTTTCACAGGTCTTGAGTTGTTTAATTAATAGTTCTTTGGTTTTTCCTTTAATTACCATTTCATCTTCAAGTTCTGAGATTCTGTCTTCTGTTTATTCTATTCTGCTGGGTTGGCCTTCCATTTTGTTTTGCAGTTCTGTTTCATTCTTTTTTCTGAGGTTTTCCATATCCTGGCAGTTTTCTTCTTTATTGTTGTCTATTTTTGTCCTGAGTTCATTTATCCATTTATTCATTGTGTTCTCTCTTTCACTTTGGTGTTTATACAGTGCTTCTATGGTTTCCTTTATTTCTTCTTTTGCTTTTTCAAATTCTCTATTTTTATTGTCTTGGAATTTCTTGAGTGTCTCCTGTACATTTTGGTTGACCCTATCCAGTATCATCTCTATAAAATTCTTATTGAGTACTTGTAGTATGTCTTCTTTTAAATTATTCTTGTGGGCTTCATTGGGTCCTTTGGCATAGTTTATCTTCATTTTGTTGGAGTCTGGATTTGAGTTTCTGTTCTCTTCATTACCCTCTGGTTCCTGTACTAATTTTTTGCTGTGGGGAAACTGGTTTCCCTGTTTTTTCTGTCTTCCTGTCATTGTCCTTGGTGTTGTTACTGTCCCTGTACTGTGTGTAATTAAGTATTTTCTAGCTTGTAATAATAACAATGGTAATATTTAGAATGGAAGAGTGAGCTGAGATGGAAAGCAAGAAGTTAAAGAAAAGGGGAAAACAAATATACAGACAAGAGGGAGAAAGCAGAACAAGGTATCAGACAAGAGAGTTTCAAAGGTATAAACAGGGAGTGTTAGTGTACTAATCGACAGTAAGCTGAACAGACATTAGAGAGACAGAGAGAGGATTGAAAATCAAAGATAAAAAAATAAAAAATAAGTAAATGAAAGTAATATCTATGTATAAAAATGAATTAAAATAAAATGGAAAATAGAAAATTAGAAAAAAAAACAAAAAACTTCCAAGTTTATATGCAATGCAGTTTCAGTCTTAATAATTTGGGTGTCCGTCTCAATCTCCAGTCCTGGAGTTGGTGCCTCAGATGTTGTTCTGTAGTTGTCTCATCAAAGGGGATGCATAAAGTAGAACAAAACTACACACCCACACACACAAAAAAAAAAAAAAAAAAAGCCCCACCAAGTGTCCCCAGTTCAAATGCAATATAGTTTCAGTAAGTTTTTCGGCTTGCAGGTGTAATTCGGTTGTTCTCTCATCAAAGGTAGGGAGAAAAAGAAAAAAAAGCATCTGGAGACAGTTCTGAGAGTGGTATCTGCAACAGTGGCTTGCCTGCCTGCTGCTCTCAGCCTGTAGCTGGCGGCGTTATTTATGCAGATCTCTGGGGTGAGCTAGCACTCACCTGGTCCCACAGGCTTTGTTTGCTCAGAGTTCTCCTGTGCGGGAGCCTCTGCTATAGGCTTTCCCCTTTCCAAGCACTGGGAAAGGTGACACTGCCCCGCGTTGTCAGGTCTGAGTGTTTATTTACAGTTCATGTGGGAGGTGGGTCTTCCCCCCTCTCCTCTGAAGTTTTCCTCCCACTGCCACTTTCATCAGCTTTCCTGCTCCTGCTTACTGGGTGGTGCTGCTGCTCCTGCCGGCCGCCATGTTTGTTTACAGTTCATGTGGGAAGTGGGTCTTCCCTCCTCTCACAAGCTTCCCCACTCCTGGTTGCTGGGTGCGCGTCCCGCTCCTGCCAGAGGCTCTCCGGCCTGCCTGGCTCGTTTATTTACAGTCCCGGGAAGGATTCCCTTCCCCCAATCTTCAGTGCTCAGGGCTCCCCACCCTCTTTCCAGCGTGTCTTAACTGTTCTTATTTCTTATTACTCAGTTTCTCTTTTTTTCCCCGGTGGAGGTCAGTCTGTCCAGGGGGCTATGCTGCTGTGGCCCAGGCTTGTCTGTGGGGCTACCGCGGTACTGCGAAGCTCACCTGGTCCGCGTCTTTCCACACCATATGGGCGCCGGCCACTGGTGGCCCCGGGGGCCCTCCTCGTTTCTCCCTTTAACGTGAAGTGGAGATTCTCTGAACTGGCTGGAGATGTGGAGGGGTCAAAGTTATGCCTTTTCTCAATGATTATGCCTGCAAAGTGTGTCTCCAGCGTCTCTCCAAGATTTCACTATAGGAGGGTCGCTTTCTGCTTCCTACCTCTAGCCGCCATCTTGGAATCCCTCCGTCGTATATTTTTAACTCCTTTGTCAAAGACAAGTTGGTTTTAGTTGTGTGGCTTCATATCTGGGTCCTCTATTCTGTTCTACTGGTCTTCATGTTTGTCTTTGTGCCAGTACCATGCTGTTTTTACCGTTATTGCTTTGTAATATAGTTTGAAGTTGGGTATCGTGACACCTCCAGCATTATTCTTTTGACTGAGTATTGCCTTGGCTATTTGTGGCCTCTTATGTTTCCATATAAATTTAATGGTAGATTTTTCAATCTCTTTAATGAATGTAATTGGGATTTTGATGGGAATTGCATTAAATGTGTAGGTTACTTTTGGGAGTATAGACATTTTTACTATGTTGATTCTACCAATCCATGAGCATGTGAGATCTCTCCAGTTTCTATAGTCTTCCTCAATCTCTTTCTTCAGAAGTTTATAGTTTTCCTTGTAGAGGTTGTTTATATCCTTTGCTAGGTTTACACCTAGGTATTTGATTTTTTTTGAGGCTATTGTAAATGGAATTGTTTTCACATGTTCTTTTTCAGTTTGTTCATTATTAGTGTATAGAAATGCTAATGATTTTTCTATGTTGATTTTATATCCTGCTACCTTGCTCTAGCTGTTGATGGTGTCTAGCAGCTTTTGGGTAGAGTTTTTTCAGTCTTCAAGGTATAGGATCATGTCATCTGCAAATAGGGAAATTTCTATTTCATGGAACAGTTTAAGGAGGCTTGGTGTCAATTTTTCTTTAAAAGTCTAATAGAATTCAGCAGAGAATCCATGAGGTCCTGGACTTTTCTTTTTGGGGAGACTCTTGATTGCTGCTTCAATTTCATTTTGTGTTATAGATCTAGTCAGGTGATTAATATCCTCTTGGTTCAGTTTTGGATGATCATATGTATCTAGAAATCTGTCCATTTCTTTAAGATTTTCGAATGCATTTGTATATAGGTTCTTGAAGTAGTCTCTGATAATTTCCTGGACTTCGATGGTGTTTGTTGTTATCTCCCCTTTTGCATTCCTGATTGTAGTAATTTGGGTTTTTTCTCTCTTCTTTTCAGTCAGGTTTGCCAAGGGTCTGCCGATCTTGTTTATTTTTTCAAAGAACCAACTTTGTGTTTCATTAATTCTTTGTATGGTTTTTTTGGTTTCTATTTCATTGATTTCAGCTCTTATTTTTATTATTTCTCTCCTATTTGTTTTGGGATTTGCTTGTTCTTGTTTTTCTAGGAGTTTGAGATGTATCATTAGGTCATTGATTTGGGATCTTTCAGTCTTTTTAATATATGCACTCATGGCTATAAACTTTCCTCTCAGGACTGCCTTTCTGTGTCCCATAGGTTCCTGTAGGTTGTGTTTTCATTTTCATTGTCTTCCAGGAACTTTTAATTTCCTCTTTTATTTCATGAATGACCCATTGTTCATTAAGTATTGAGTTATTTAGTCCAGCTGTTTGCATGTTTTTTATCTTTACTTTTGTTTTTGAGTTCTAGTTTTACTGCATTGTGATCAGATAGTATGCACGGTATAATTTCTATTTACTTATATCTACTGAGGCTTGCTTTGTGCCCTAGGATATGATCTATTTTGGAGAAGGTTCCATGGGCTGTTGAGAAGAATGTATATGGTGTAGAAGTTGGATGAAATGTTCTATAGACATCAAGTAGGTCCATTTCATCTATTGTATATTTTAGATCTTGGATTTCCTTATTGATTTTTTTGTTTGGATGACCTACCTATTGATGATAATGGGGTGTTAAAGTCTCCCACAACCACTGTGTTGGAGTTAATATATGCTTTTAGGTCTTTCAGCGTATGTTTGATGAAATTGGGTGCATTGACATTGGGTGCATACAGGTTGATGATTATTATTTCCTTTTGGTCTATTTCCCCTCTTATTAGTATGGAATGTCCTTCTTCATCTTGTTTGATCAATGTAGGTTTGAAGTCTACTTTGTCAGAGATAAGTATTGCTACTCCTGCCTGTTTTCGGGGGCCATTGGTTTGGTAAATCTTCTTCCAGCCTTTTCATCCTAAGCCTATGCTTATTTCTGTCGGTGAGATGGGTCTCCTGTAAGCAACAAATTGTTGGGTCTTTCTTTTTAATCCATTTTGTCAAGCGGTGCCTTTTGATGGGTGAATTAAGTCCTTTAACATTAAGTGTTAGTACTGATAGGTATGTGGTGATTCCTGTCATTTAGTTGTCTAAGTTGTTTGAAGGTTTGATTATGTGTACCTAAGTTGAGGTTACTCTCTACTTTCTTGCTTTTTCTTTTCCTGTAGTTTGGTGCTATATCATGCCCTTTCATGGTTATGCTGGGTTTCGCTTTCTGTGTGCAGAATCCCTTGAAGAATCCTTTGTAGTGGTGGCTTTGTGGTCACATATTGTTTTAGTTACTACTTATCATGGAAGACTTTTTTGCTCCATCTATTTTGAATGATAGCTTTGCTGGGTAGAGTATCCTGAGGTTGAAGTTATTTTCATTCAGTGCCCAGAAGATCTCTCCCCAAGCTCTTCTTGCTTTTAATGTTTCTGTTGAGAAGTCTGCTGTGATTTTGATGGGTTTACCTTTGTATGTTATTCGTTTTTTCTCTCTTACAGCCTTCAGTATTCTTTCTTGGGTGTCTGTATTTGTTGTTTTAATGATAATATGCCATGGGGTAGATCTATTTTAGTCTGGTCTGTTTGGTGTTCTGGAGGCCTCTTGCATCTGTATGGGAATAGATTTCTCTAGATTTGGGGAATTTTCTGTTATTGTTTTGTTGAATATATTATGCATTCCAGTTGTTTGCACCTCTTCTTTTCTTCAATGCCCATGATTCTCAGGTTTCATCTTTTGATGGTGTCAGTCTGTTCTTGCATTTTCTTTTCACAGGTCTTGAGTTGTTTAGCTAGTAGTTCTCAATTTTTTCTTTAATTACCATTTCATCTTCCAGTTCTGAGATTCTGTCTTCTGTTTGTTCTATTCTGCTGGATTGGCCTTCTGTTTTGTTTTGCAATTCTGTTTCATTCTTTTTTCTGAGGTTTTCCATATCCTGGGTGGTTTCCTCTAATGTTGTCTATTTTTCTTCTGAGTTCATTTATCTCTTTACTAATTGTGTTCTCTGTTTCACTTTCGTGTTTATACAGTGCTTCTATGGTTTCCTTTATTTCTTCTTTTGCTTTTTCAAATTCTCTATTTTTGTTGTCTTATTTATTCCTCCCTTTTGGAATACAAATGCTTACTCTGTGTCATTGTATCTTGGATATATGTAACATTCTTTTTTTTTTATTTTATAGGCTCAAAGTTTTCCATAAGCCTCAGAAGAGTCTGTCTGTGTACTTGGATTTTGGAATATTGGAACTGTTAAGACTACGTGGACTCTTGGAGATGAACTAAATGCATTTTGCATTTTGAGATGGCCATGAGCCTTTGGGGGCCAAGAGCATAATATTATGGTTTGAATGTAAAATGACCTCCACAGGCTCATGTTCCGAATACTTGTTCCCTAGATGGTGGCAGTATTTGAGGAGATGATGGAAACCTTAGGGGGAGCCTAGCTGGAGGAATAGGTCATTGGGGTTTGCCTTTAGAGGTTACACCTGATTTCAAAGCCCTTTCTGTCTCTTGCTTCCTGTATACTCTGGTGTGAGTGGACTATGTCACATGTTTTTACTGCCATGATGTTCTGCCTCACTATGGCCCAGAATCAACAGAGGTAAGGGCCATAAACTAAAACCTATGAAAGCATTAACCAAAATAAATCTTTCCTACCTTAAGTTGTTTATCTAATGTATTCTGTGACAAAATACACAGTACCAATGTATTCTGACAAATACACTTATACTCAGAAAACCTTCAGTAGGATGAGACAGGAAATGGGATTAGAAACTAGATGTCTTTATGCTATAATAATTTAATGTAAAGTATTCATTTCTCTACCAGCTACTTGCTTTCCATAAAGTAAAAACCTAATGGTGCCCTATAACACTTAATGTTGGATAATTAGACTTATGGTTCCAGAAATGGTAGTCTATGTTCAAAATGTTTCAGCTAAAATTGAAATCATCTGCTAACTAGCAGCAAAGAACATATTCTTGTATTATTAGTAACTAATATTTCCAGAAATGCTGTAGTATGAGCATGAAAAGCCATTGTCTTTGAATTTCAAAGAATGATATGTATCCAGGCAGAATAAAGTAGATTTTTTTTGTCTTTGGAAGTTGTATTATTTGGGAGTCTCCAGAGAAATAAAACCAATAGGATATTGATTTATATGAGGGGATTTATTAGATTGGCTCATGTGATCATAGAGGCCGAATGACTTCACAATTGCCATCTGCAGGCTAGAGAGTCAGAGAAGATAGAATTAGATTAGTCCAAGAAGTCAGAAATCTCAAAATGAGAGAGATCAATGATGGAGCCCAAGTTGAGGCCAGAGGCCTGAGAGCCACCCCTATCACCCCCAAGAGTCACTGGTGGAAGTCCCAAAGAAGAATCTTGAGGCAGTTGTCCAAAGAAGCAGCAACAGAAATCATGTTCCCCAGAAAGAACTCAGGGGAGAGACCATGAGTCTCCCTCTTCTTCTGTCCCCTTCATTCTCAGCCCAGAGCCTATCAGATGGCACAGCCATTTTCAGGGTGGAACTTCCTCTCCCACATCCCTACTTCCCCAGGCCAATCTCCTTGTAAACACCTTCACAACCACCTCCAAAGTGGTCTAAGCTAATTCTCTAGGTACCCCTCAACCCAGGTAAGTAAACACCCAAAACTAACCACCACAGAAAGTATTGCTACATGGGCTTACATTTGATTTTAAAAGTGCTGGAACACTGACCTTCTCTTTTGACTATTACTGTTATTCATCATCCCCAAAATTATGGTATGAGAAGGTTTGATCTTCTGAAATTATTGGTAGTGTACTTGTTGGCTTAGTTCTGTACAAGATACTACTAATTCAACATTAATGATGCAGAATCTGGAACTTAAGAAAAATTTACTTTTCATTTTCACAATTTCAGTTTAATCAGCTAATTCAAATATCTTGAAGTAGCAACAGTAATTTTAAAAACATATACTAGCAATCTGTTAATCAAATTCCTATAATTTGAAGTTTAATAACCTCTTAGAACATTTTAAATAATATATAAAGTTAAGTAGAATTTTTTGCTCAATGTTCTGGAATATAAAAAGATAAAAACACACTCTATTATCACTGTCCATATGGTTTTCAAGTTATATAAAGGAAATAAATTTGCTTGAAAATGTGTAGTCAATATGAACGTAAAATATGAAAATACTAATTATAGCATTTGTTCATTATTTACTATATGCCATGCCCTATGCTAAGTGACTGTGTACAATATCTTATTTTTACTAAAGGGAAAAAAAGGAAAGCAACTCATTTCCATTTTACAGATGAGCATTAGAGATATTAATTGGCTTGACTGTAATAACCTCACTATTCAGAGATAGTTCCTATGGGGGTACAGCTTGGTGGTACAGAATTTGACTGTAGAAATCAAACCTGAATAGTTTTGAGGTCAGAGTATTTGACATTAGATTCTTTAAAAATTTTAGTTTTATTTTCATTCTTACCATTCCTCATATGCTATTTCCCTCTTTGGAAAGGTTTCCTGTGTATATGACCTCCCAAAATAAGCAGATTCACAGTCTAACTATTTAAGTTTCAGTGAAAAGGGAAAAGACTGTTAAAAGGAGATTGAATTCATGCTAAAACTCAAGTATGGAAATGCTATGTCATTCTAATGTTGTCCCTCCTCCCAAACTCAGCCATAGGTGACCACCCAAAACACATGGGAAGAAACAAGCCAAGGACACAGAAGAATAATCTGCTATGCTACAGAATGTTTGTTTTCCAATTGAGTCTCTCTCTAATGTGAGCTGTGTATCAAAGCAGTGAATTTACTGTGACAGAAATGTTTTCTCTCACTTGTGTGCTAGCCAAAACTCCATCAACCCCATTTGCCAAACAGAATATCTCTGACAAGGTTATCAACAAGGTCACCCTTCAGTGATTGGGCACAGATGATTATCACATAAGCACCCATGGTTCTCCGGGAAATGCTATAGTCTGGTATACACTAAACAATTTTAGAGTCAGGAATTTCATGGTAATAAACAGAAAATAATCTACTGCATTCATCCTGTTGAGCAAACATTTTATTGCCAACAGAAGACAATTTATCATCAATAGAATACAGAATATGCTTGGAGCAGAGAAGAATTACCTTATAATTTCTTGCTACTGACTCTGATTATTCTGTCTTTGGGAACCAAACTAATGATCACACAACTGTGCTCTGAATTAACAGAGGTAAAAAAATAATCACACATATCCTTTCCTTCAGAGTCACATGATAACTATTCAGGCAAGGGAATAGATATATTAAGTAATTAATTTGTGAATTATTGTGATTTCAGTCTAAGAATATTATTTACTTATCACAAGAGAGTTTAAGCTCTCTAGGCAAAAATAATCACTTGCATTATATCATTGCACACATCACAAGGTGGGGAGGATCAATGGCACAGCAATTCCTCAATATTTCAGCACAGCCAGCTGAGAGCACTCATAGGAAATACTTAGCTGTAGAATAAATGCCAGCTTTGAAAGTTCACATTAGGGAAGAAAAATGGTCTTTGGGTATTTATCTGACTCCTTTCTTCCAACTCACTAACTGCTATTACTCAAAGAAATTGTTAAAATAGGGTCTAATTATTCTTGAAGAGATATAAGAAAACCTTAGGCCTAAGTAAATTAGTGTGTTCCCTTTCTTATTCCCAAAGTCTGGCTTTCCTAAAAGCAAAGTACACAGGTGCTGATAACTTATTAAACTGATACTTTAAGAAAGTATTAGGACAAGGGCCTGTAATTGGGAGGTAGTGATCACGAGGACTGCAGTTCAAGACCAGCCCTGGTAAAAAGTTTGCAAGACCTCATCTCAACCAATGTCTGGGCACAGTGGTATGTGCCTATCATATCAGCTAAGTAGGGAAGCACAAATAGGAATATCATGATCCAGGCCAGCCTGGGCATAAAGTGAGACCCTATCTCAAAAATAACCAACACATGGTAGGAATGTAAACTAGCACACCACTATGGAAATCAGTATGGAGGTTCCTCAAAAAACTAAAAATAGATCTACCTTATGATTCCATCAAATGAAAATCAATATACAAGAGAGATACCTGCATACCCCTGTTTATTGTGGCAGCTCTCTTCACAACAGCCTAGCTGTGGAATCAGCCAAGGTAACCAATGGATAAAGAAAATATTTGATAGATGATGATGATGATCATAAATAGGTAGATGGATAGATATAGATTTTATATATATGGAATATTAGTCATAGAGAAAGATGAAATTATGAAATCATATCATTTGCAGGAAAATGAACGGAAATTGAAATAATCCTGTTGAGTGAGATAAGTCAAACTCAAAAGGTTAAACATTGCATGTTCTCACTCATTTGTGGAACCTAGACCTGAAATGATGATTATGATGAATATATTGGAGGGACTTTCTTGGGGGGAATCAATGGGAGGGGGAGAACCAAAGGAAAGGATACTGAGGGGTGCAGAGAGTGGAAGTTCACTACATGTATACAAATGGAGACAGCATAATGAAACCCACCAAACTCTTTGGAAGAAGGGAAAGTGGGAGAAGGAGGATGGGAATAAAATGGAAGGGGTGAACTTGTTCAAGGTACATGGTACCCTTGTATGGAATTTCACAAGTCCACCCCCTCATATTATTAATGTATGAGATATAAAAATTAAAAATAAAATAAGACAAAATTTAAAAAACCAACACAAAAAAGGGCTGAAAGAGTAGATCAAGATGTAGAACACCTGCCTGTAAATGTGAGGGCTGCAGTTCAAACTCCAGGGGATGAGGGGGAGAGACAATAGGGGTAATGCAAATAATGTACAATATAAATCTAACTGAATTGTCA